>NW_022196897.1:100751268-100783768 GCF_008632895.1 Mastomys coucha
ACAATTCTCTAAGTTCCTTGTAGAAAATCAGCTAGATCATGAAGAACTTAGCTTTGTTAAATAGCAGTATTGCACATTGGCTGCTTATGAGGTGGAAGAGTCAGTGAATTGGCCCTCTCTGCAGAGAGAGCTTCTGTCTCTGGTCAGTGTGACCATCAATCACCTCAACAGCTGACATCATACTAGTTCAGTGCCTGCTTTCCAAGGCCTCGTATAATCCCTCAAGAATTTAGAATGTTGTTGACTGCCCCCATTTTCATCACTGAAGAAAGAGGCTTTGCAACAGGTGCAGGGGGCTGGGGGGAGGGAGGATACTAATTGTAGGGTGTGCTTAATCTGACCAGCAGGGAGAGCGACTCCAAATTTGGTATCTTAGAGAGCAGAGTGACCTTTTAAAGTCCCAGGATGAGAATTGGCAACAATTGCAACAGGCTAATTATACCCACAAGGAGTTGTGAAGTGCTTTCAAGTTTTCCTGTACACCTAGAAGTTTAGCCATTGGTTTGAAGTCATTAACATATGACAGATGCACTCCCTTCCCTGGGTTTTTGCGATAAGACTTGATTACAGAAGTGGGAATTTGACCACAGCTTACATATCCCTTGCTTCAGTAGCTTGCTTATAGACAAGCAGGGTGGGTGTTTTGCTTTGGGTTTTGTTTTTTTGGTTTTTTGTTTTTGTTTGTTTTTGGCTGTTATCTAACCCAGTGCCACAGTTCAGGCAATCTCTTTTCTTTCTGCAGACATGAGGTGACAGCAGATAACCTTGATGCTGATTTTCCCAAAGCATATCACACACGAACACTGTTAAATGCCCTTCGTATATAAACCCATAGTATATTACACATACATTTCCTGTATTCATAATTGCACCTTATGTGAGCTCGGATACTTCTTTTTCCATTTACGTGATTTTAGATACAGCAGCTTCAGTGTAGTTTCTGGGTTGGATTTATTTGTTTATTTGTTGTCCTGGTGTGTGTGTGTTTCTGAGGGTCCAGCCCCAGGCCCCTGCATGTCAGGCAAGGGTTCAGCCAATTCTGGTTGTTTCCTATGAAAAGGTACACACATTGCTTTTTTTTTTTTTTTTTTGGCTTAGATGATAATTGAATATGTAACTTCTATGTTTGCATAGATTTGACCAGTCTTTGAAGTTGTCGAGAGCAGAGAAATTTAATTTGAGTCCTCTCCTCTGAATCCCTGGGCTGACATGCTGTTGCTGAATAAGGAGTAAATGGTATAGGTGATCACGTGTAGAAGAGTGGATATCAAGCACCAAGGGGTCTTATGGGGTAGCTCCAGGACTACAGCACTTACCTGAAATTGCTTTTCGTTACCTGATTGAAAATCACCCAGAATAAGCCATTTAGGATTTGAGAGAAAAGGCTTCTTATGGGTGAGAACAGTCTCTCGTAATTTAATTTCCCTTCTTGATATCTTTGTATATACCTCAGTATGATTTTGTTTCACAGTGGACTTTCTTAACACACACTGAAATATTACTTCCAACTCTTTTCTGTTGGGTTAAAATCTGTTTATAGGAGTCATGCTTCCCTTAAGCTCTGGGGTATAATGCAGATTTTGTCCTCCCAGAGGGCATACTCATGTTTAGTTGTGTTCCCATCAATTACCACCAAGGCCTTTTTGTGCAATTAGGGGGGTGGTTAATTTACTGTAAGTAAAGTTGCTACCTGTCTAGGGATTAAGTGAACCAGGTTGGAAGTCACAGACTTTTGAGTTTGGTTTCAAAGCAGGAGTTAATCTCTTAACTCTACACTGCTTTTTTGTAGCAGAGTCTGGGTTAATTTGTGATCTTGGTGACGGCAGATGTTTTCTTAGTTCTGATTCTCAAGGCTGTGTAAATTATGTTGGATAAAATGATAAGTGTCATTGGAAAATCCTGAGCAACAGATGCATTTGTGCTTGGTACCATTGGCAGTGAACTGGAAGGGTCTTCTGCTGTCTCCATTGTTCACTGTCAGTACTCAGATGACTGGAAACTATGGCCAGGAGTGTGTTCGGTTGATAGCTGATACCTCAGGGAAATAAACTCTGCAAGAAAATTAATGCTGTACCTCACAGAATATAAAGATGTAATTTTACAATATTGTTAAAGTTAGCTATGGAGAATAGCAAGTTCACTAAAGAGTATTCGTTGTTAAAAGGGTTTTCAGTGTAGTATGTGCCATGAAGTGTCTTACTTCATGTGATCCCAATGTGAGTGGGAGTACATTCCATCTGGATCTTCATTTCTCTGGAAAAAAAGGGGCTGAAGGATCACAACCAACTCCTTTGAGATTAATTGGTCTTCCCTTATTTTTATTTTATTTTACTTTATTTTATTTGTAGGTAATATATTGGTTTCTAATTTTTACTTTTAGTTTTTGAGTTTTACTGTGTATTCCTGGCTGGCTTGTAGACCAGGCTGGCTTGGAACTCACAGAAATCTGCTTGCATCTGCCTCCTGAGTGCTGGGATTAAAGGCATGCACCATCCTACCTGGCTAAAGTTTTTATTATTTAGCATGTTTTTATAAATTGTTTTTTGTTATTTTAGACATGTTAAATATTAAATACTTGCCAAGCAATTTCTTGAATATAATTTAAAGAGTTAGTTTAGTGTTTTATTTTTAATTTTACCTTTTAAAATTATGCATATAAATATATCTTGATCATGTCATCTAAACTAAATGATATTTTCATATGAATTGTTAGTAAATTGCTATAATAAAGACATACAGATCAAAAAAGCATGATCTTGAAAAATAATTGAAATTTTACTTAAGCCAGGGCTCATCAACCCGAAAGGAGAAAACCTGAACTGAGTTCCACTGTTTTAAAAGTGTGAGCTGTCACATGTGGTTGTGAGTGGACCCTACCTAGAAGGTGAGCATTGGGTAGAGTCCCATCTCTGTCCCAGGCCACATGTCTAAGAATTCAGAAAGGCCAGGAGGTCTGGCCCTTGCCTCTGTTTTACTCCAGTGTTCATGCCATGGACCTGGGCACGTTGCTTCCTCTCTTGGAGTTTTTCATTTGTCTGTGTGAAGAATGCTTTCCTCCTTTTATTTGAGGGTAGAGATCACAAGCAATCCTTGAAAACTTTCCAGAGGCTTTAGTGCCATGGTGATGCCCTGCCAGTCTGGAGGCTGGCATCCCCCCAGAGCTCTGAAAGGAAGTTTTCTACAGAAGGAAGTTAAATAAGTGAAATGGAAACTTCTTCATCTTACGTCTGACTCAGTTTAGAACTGTGACTTTTCTGAGAAGGATGGGCACCTGGGCCTTCCCTGGCTGAGTATTATGTCAGGTGACTCAAAGACTCAGATATGTTGCTGTGTAGTTTCTAAGTACTTCTAAAAAAAACAGGTCATAAGCATTAGGTAATGTGGGAAACTTGCCGTTGGAAAGCAGGTCTTTGCATTGAAGACAAAGTAGGTGACAACTGCCTTGGAGCACAAGTGTAATTGCTTGGTGAAATGATACTTGATGTAAATAAGGGATGCCCGGATAGCCACTTGGAATTGTGTTGTGAAGAGGCATCTAAGTGCTTGCTCTTCTGTTGTTTTACTTCTTTTAAGTGACTTAAGCAAGGTAAACTCTGTATGAATCGTTTCAACTATGTAATGTAAACAGTATGAATGTGTGGTTCTCTAGGCCCTTTAAATGCCTGCAGTTAGTGATTCATCTCCTTTGGATGACTAATAAGATACTGGCTTTTGTGCTATTTACTTTAGGAAGAAAGGAATAGCTTTCTTTCACGTTTTTTTTTTTAACCACACTCAATATTTAATTTGGATTGATGCACATGTAAATCTGGGTGTGGGTTGTGTGCACTTGCCTGTACTTTATGTGTAGGGAGAGTCAGAACATATGAAGTCTAGATTTTAGTTAGATTTTTATCTTGTATTAGGCAAAGATATCTGCCTTTTTTTTTTTTTATGGCCACTCCCTCAAGAAATTAAATGTCCACAAAATTGGTGACCTGTTTTTAAGAGGACTTGTAACATCTTTCTACATGAGAAATCATTCCAGCAGTACCTAATATTGGCAATTTTCTTCTGTCTGCTTTTAGAACTTATTGGCCAACCAGGTCAGACATTATTAAAGTTCAAAGGGCCCAGAGGGAAAAGTAATGGTTTTGTGCTACTATGAATTTTAAATGTTGCCATTTTCTCCTGTTACAGCATCATCTGTTCTCACATGCCACTAAAAATGTATAGAAGTTTTAGACTAAATTCAAGGTCAAGGTTATAAAAGTCAAGATGCTTCTTGCTCATTCTCGTAGGTGTTTGCTGCCCACATTATCAGCATCCCACCGTATAGCAAGCCCCCTTTCACATTTTAAAGAGCTTGCTATGACGATGGCAGGATTTGTTTGCTGGGGCCAGGGTGGTGGTAATTTGCTTACCACTTTGCTGGAAATGCATATACAGCTTTAGTCAGAGAGTCTGTTCTCACCGAACACAACAGATACAGTCTATACTGACATAGACAGACTGGAGTCCTTTAGTTCTGGCATACTGTGTTTGGTACTTAGCAGATGTAATGCTCTCTCATTTTTTTCTCATTTCTGAGGATTCTACTCAGGTCCTTGCATATGCTGGGCAGGCAGGCCACACCCTCAGTGCATAGTACTGTTTGGAAAATACAACTCTTGGGAGGGCACGAACCGCACACATGCACATGGGTCTGTGCTCCAGCACATAAATATTTGTTGGATTACTGAGGGGAATGTGCTGCATTTTAGCAGACTGAATCTCTGTGTTGTAGATCAGAGTGTGACCGGACACCCCCAGGTTCCCAGCATTTCCTAGGCTGTTTCAAAGCACGTGCCTCACTGAAGCTGATAGCTGAGGACTTCTACAGCCTTTCTGTCCGGTTGGCACTTTGCAGCACCTCAGGTCTCTTTCCTGGCTTTGCATTTCTGACTGAGTTAAGAGTCAGATGTGGGTGGCTTTCACTGCCCCCTTACATGTCTCTGGAAACTGTTTACCAAGATTTTGATTTGGGTGAAGTAGCTAACTTGGATACAGAGGGGTAAGATCACAGCACCCTCTTTCAGAGCATCTGTAGTTATAGTCTGGCTATAAGCATCTTTTCACCTACAAAATCTTTTTATCAGTTTCTGATATCTTTTCAAAAAAAGATAGTTGATTGTTATGAACTTTGTGATATTGTTAGCATCTTCTCAAGTGCCAGCGAAGGCCACCTTATACTACTTTTTCCTCCCCTGTTTTCAGTTTGGCCAAAACTTTTGGGCCTTAAAAGTTTTATGGTAGCAAACTGTATGTTATGTTTGCCAAGCTTAAAATCTCATTGTTTGTCATCTCAGTTCGAAAGCTGAGCCTTTTCTACAGTGGCGGCTTCTGCTGTGTGCTCACATGCAGTCGTCATGAGTGTTTATTTTCTGATTGGGAGTGGAAAGACTTCTTTGTTTTCTCATAAAATAGATGTGTTTTTATTTTGAGGCTGTATGAATGGTAAAGAGGAAGAAGATCATTCTTTATTAAGTCATCACTGTGAGAGTTAACTGTGAACAAGCCAGACGTAAAGTAAAAGACGTTGCTTTAAGGGACAAGTATCTAATGGAAAAACAGATGAAGAAAAAAAAATAGTTTGAAATTGAAATTTACCCCCAGCCTTGTTCATGGCCTCCTTAAATCCCTAATTCTGAAGGGTGTATAAACTCATTATTAAAAAGTTTTTCTTTTACTTTACTATATTGTGTGTTGTGTATTTATGTTTATATGTATGTATATACGTACTTGCCTGAATGCACACACACATGCACTTTGCATATCATGTGTAGTGGTCAGAGGACAACCATAACACAGGAGTTGGTTCTCTCCCTCCACCATGTGGGTCCCAGGGATTGGACTCAGGTGGCCAGACAGGAGTCTTTACTCACTGAGCCATCTCACAAGCCCTCATAAAGTCTTGGGCCAAACCCTTCTGGAGTGTTTCTGGGTCAACTGCACACTTTTATTCTCTCCTATCTCAACATATGAAGAAAAGATTCTGGAATCCCTTGAATGTACATTCTAGAATATTCCAGAAATTTTCTGTTTTGCGGGGAAGGGGTTCTTCCTCTGATTTTCTTCCCAGGTCTTTGCATAATTGACATATACTTTACTCAATGCTGTCATTTTGGAAATCCTCAGGTATCCTTTGTATTTTTATTCTAAAGGAAATGCTAAGGATATTTGGATTTTCAGTGTTTCAATTGAGTGTAACATTGGGTGGAAGAATCTAGTGAAGCTATCAATGTAGGGAAATGACAGTGTGGAAAATGCAGGAGAGGGGCATGAGCCCTCCACTTCCTGGGTGGGAATGTGGATGTTGCTGTCTGTGGAGGGTACAGAACAAGGTGAGCTGTAAGGAGCTAGCCCAAGAACCTGGAGTCCCAGCACTGAGTTCTAGACACCACAGTCTTAGACTCTGGTTGTGTGCTGTCAGCATTGTCTGTCTTCATTTTCTAACCTGCTTGTAGGACAACCACTGTGATCCATCTATACCGAACATTGCTATAAGAATATAAAGTATATAGAATTTTAATTTATTGTTTTTATTTCTGAAAAAAATACTACTTTTGTAATCTTTTCTAGAAGGTCAGATTCATGTTATCTCTTTGAAACTGCAGGAAGGGTAATACTTGATGTAAAAGTTAGGGAAAGCTTTGATTGGCTAATCAAAGAAATCCATGGTTTTGCTTTGTTTTGTATTTCAAGGGCTTTTAATAGAGTTATTTGGTCTAAGAATTCATGATGAAGTAACATCCTTTGCTGTGCTATATTTAGAGAGGCCATAACTTAGCCTTAGGGTGAAGTTACTTTTTCCATTTTCAGTTGCCATAGTCCATTGAAATGTTAATAAAGTGCTTAGGATTGTATGTGTATAAAACCTGAGAAAAGACGTGATAAAGTCCACTGTTTATTTCTTCCATCATTGTGTCACTTGCTTTTAATCTCTTGTGATTGTGTTTACACTAAGAATTGACTTCCCTATCTTTTCCTAAAGGAAAGAGTTGATATTCAAAGTGTTTTCTTGCAGTTTTTTACTGTTACATATTGGGTGAAGGTAGATGGAACCTAGTTTTCCTCAGTAGAAACCGTAGTGGATTTGATTAGACCTGCCTGTAAACCCTTCTCCTTCTTTGTTCTTTATGTGGTATATAGTAGATTGGGAAAAAACAAAGCAGGTATTTTGCAGGCATGCCGGGATGGGGTCCAAGGGACTGTTCACAGCAACACAGCTAGGGTAGAAGTTTCTATCCTAGGAGGAGTGGTAGGGACAGGTTCTTAGCAATGACAGCTTTCTTCAGTAAGAGCTAGAACACACTTGCACATTTTTCCTCAGTAGCCTATGGGCTACATTTAAATAAATACATGAAAAACCATGGGAGGTTGCTCACGTCTGCAATTATAGCACTCCAGTTTTAGAGGCAGAAGGATCACAGTCATTCTTCCATATATAGAGAATTGAAGTCCAGCCTGGGATACATAAGACCTTCTCTTCAAGCAACAAACTAACAACAGCCAAACACTGAAGTAAATCAGCCAATCAACAAAAAAGAAACAAACAAAAGGAATACAAGGGAGTTGACTGTAAATAGACTTGCAGTGGAACACTGGAATATTTATCCAAAGCTACTAGTGTTCCTCCTGTTCTCTGGCTCTCACAATCTTTCTGTCCCTTTCTCTGTGATGGCCTGTGAGCCAAGTAGAGATGTCACATTTGTAGCTGAACACTCCACAATCTCTTATTTTTTGCATTTTTGACTTTGTAGTTTGACTTGTAGTAGTAGTTTTCACTACTATCCACTGGACAAAGAAACTTGTTTGATGAGGTTTGAGAGCAGCACTAATCTATGGGTATAAAGATATGAATCTGGAGGCAGCTTGACACTGTGTCTATTTAACAAAATAGTAGTAGCAGGTTTACCCCTGGAGCCTATGAGCTCAACCGTGGGTTAATGGCCAGATTGCCCATTAGAAGTTAATGGTAAGACCCTGTTGCTGAGGACACCACACACATTTGTCACAGGACATGGAGAAATGTAGTCAGGACAGAGAAGGAAGCTTCCTCTTGCTGACTACCTCTTGTAGCAGTGGAAAGTGCCATGCCGGGGTGCTGGTGGTGGAAGGGATCATCAACAGTCTTATCCAGCTGTGATGTGTGAACTTGTCTTAATGACCAGTAGGACAAAATATGCCTATGCATGTAATCCTGGCATGAACTATAGAGATCCCCAACCAATGGCTTTCTGGTTGGATTTAAATCTTTAACAAATGGTTGCATTGTCTCCTTTAGATATTGAGGTCATGTGTGTGAGTTCTTGTTTACTTAAAACTATAGTGTCAAGGTAACTTTTTGTCTTTTCTAGTTATAATTATAGCCCAAGCTACATTTATTTACATTAAATAGTTGCATCTACCTTTACTGTTGATAAGTTCAGACCTGCCAAGCAGAACATTTTTCGTTCCTATATTTTTATAGTTCTGAGGATCAAACTTGGGTCCTTATACACACTTAAATAGTTTTGTTTCTCTGAGCTGCCTCCATCTTTCAACTGGTGAATTTGAATGGTGAAAATGTCTGTGTGTAGAATCTCTCCGTTCAAAGTTACATTTGGGATGAGGAGTTGTAAGGCTTAAACTCTAGTCAGGGCTCCGGAGGCTGCTGGATCTGGGGTCCTGAGGGAGTGTTCCTGTGACCTGACATTTTGGTAATGAAATCTCCGAAACCTGTGCTCTGCTTCTTTAGGAACTATCACAAGCTTTCTATTCTTAGTAAATACTCTTTGGCTGAAACTGGATTGAGGAGATTTAAGGACTCCTTTGCAACTGCAGTCCTGTGATATATTGGTGTACTGGTTGTGGAAAGTGATTTGTCATTTGGAGGCAGTGATTAAGAGCTTAGAGCCCAAAGCCAAGCTGCTTGTTTACATTTTGGCTGTGCTCATTTGGATCAAATACTTGACTCCTTCTCAGTTTCTTAAATAATGGCACTATTTTTATTATCACAGTGATGGCTAAGTGAAACAGAACCTGGTTCCTAATGAACTCTACCCATGTTACTATATTCATTACCATTAAGCATCATGGCAGTATGTAGTTCTTGAGTAGACATCTTTTATTGGAATTCAACAGAAATGGGGAAAAGTTAACATACAGGAATGGTCTAGCAAAGTTAACATCGAGCAAAGTCTTTTTGTGTGGTGCAGCCTTGATGACTGAACTCTTTATCTGCTTATCCTCTGCTGTCCTGAACACACATGAGGAAGTAGGGAAAGTATTTCCAGCCGTGTTTTAAAATGGATCTATTGGAGTCAATAGAAGTGTTGAGATACTTGCCAAGAGGGTCTGACTGGGAATCAAGGATAAAAGGCTGTGGTATGATTTAAATTTTTATTTCATAAGGGAAAGCCTTAATGCATCGGAAGACATTCCATTTGTTGTTTTACCATTGCCAGCATTTATTATTAACATGCGTGGCTGTAGAATAATTATAGTCTATATCATGGGGATTTTTTAGAGAAGATTGAAAATCTGCACTTCTTTCAAGGTAATGGAGCAAGGCAAACAGGGCACCGATTGGGGCTTCAGATACTTTGCCTGACCTCCTGATAGCACTGTGGAGGCTTCAGAAGCCCTGCAAAGTCTGGAAGGTGCTTTTCTGTTAATCGCTGCATTTCTTTGTTAAATGAAAAGCAAGAACATTGTAAATTGGGGTTGGATTTGGAAGAGAGCCTAAAAGAAATACTATAAGGCTGCTATTACTATTATGTTAAAATAGCAAAATTTATTTGAGATGAAAATAGTCAAGATGATACTGGTTATATCTGTATATTTAATAAGTTGTAACAATTATGAAAACTGGCCAAATCATATTCATCAACTTTAT
Source organism: Mastomys coucha (assembly GCF_008632895.1). Taxonomy (NCBI): domain Eukaryota; kingdom Metazoa; phylum Chordata; class Mammalia; order Rodentia; family Muridae; genus Mastomys; species Mastomys coucha. The sequence continues at coordinate 100,761,167 of NW_022196897.1, forward strand.
ATGATATCTCTGTAATCTATTAAATTTAGACAGATTAAGAGAGAAATATACATACTATACATAAAAAGAAATATACATACTATACACAAAAAGAGACAGGAGAAACTTAAGTGCTTGTCTTAGTTAGGGTTTCTATTGCTTCAACAAAATATCATGACCAAAAGACAAGTTGGGGAAGAAAGGATTAATTCAGCTCTATCTTGCTGTTCTCCACCAACAGAAGTTAGGATGAGAACTCTAGCAGAACAGGAACTGGGAGGCAGGAGCTGATGCAGAGGACATGGAGGAGTGCTGCTTACTGGCTTGCTCCTCATGTCTTGCTCAGCCTGCTCTCTTACAGAACCAAGGACCACCAGCCCAGGGGTTTCTCCACCCAAAATGGGTTGTACTCTTCCCCACTGATCACTAATTAGGAAAATGCCTTAGAGTGGGATTTCATGGAGGAGTTTTCTCAACTGAGGCTCCTTCCCCTCTCATGAGTCTAGATTGTGTCAAGTTAACATAAAGCCAGCTAGTATAGCAGCTTTAAGCTACTTTGAACTTATTCTGTGAAAAGGATGGAAAGAAACTTTTTTACACATGGATTGACAAAGTTGTGGATACACAACTAAACTCACCTCTGAGGTTCTTTCCCTTATGAGAACAGAGTAGATGCAATGACTGCAATTCTTGAAGAGTTTTGCTAATGGAGCAGTTCTCTTGAGAAGAAAGATGCCCTTACGATATTTAAAGGGTAAGCAAACCTGGGGACTACTAGAAAATCAGATGAAAATGAGAGACATAGAATAGAAGCAGTTGGGGTCCTAAAACCCAGTGTTGGTAACAAAGAGGATGGTGGCTCAAATTGGTTCTCTGTGGATGTACATTCAGAATTAAACTTGAGACAGCCTAGTGCAGCTCTAGAACTTGAAGAACTCATTAGGCCGCTGAAAATATTGGCAGAGGCAGTGATTAATCACCTATCCTCACAGCGTGGCCTATTGTGTAAGGCCGTAGCACTTCATAGTCTTCTCTGCCTACTGTGGTGAAATCCATTAGACTGAGTAATTGAAATCATAGAAACTTAGTTTTTTACACGTTCAGAGGCTGGAAATCTGAGGTTTGGGTGCAAGGGTGGTTCAGTTTTGGTGAGGGCCCTCTTCCAGAGGTGTGCTTGGCGCCTTTCTCCATGGCCTCTTTTCAGTGAGTATGCCTGGGCCCCTTCTTGTTTTGTTTTGTTTTTTTATTTAGCTACCGTTCCAACATGATTTCCTACCCTGAGACTTCATTAAAGTCTGCTTATTTTCCAAGAACCACATCTGAAGGTGCCATTGCACTAGGGATTATGGCTGCAACATGGGAACAGTCCACAGCACCTATTAACCCTTTAGGGGTAGTTGAGGGGAGCCTGTGGGTTGATCCTTTGGGGTCATCTGTGGTCATGACTAGAATCCTGTTTCATTTTATGCAAATTTTGCCATTGGTTTTTAACCTTTCTTTTCTGTTTACCATTATTCTTATCTATGCAAAAATCATAATCATACATTTTAAATCAGATTCCATTGAGCCAAAAATATTCCCCCAAATCACCTTTTTTTTTTCTGTTCCCCTATCCCTAGCACCTAGGAACTCTTGGTCTGCTTTCTGATATATATCTCCCTACCCTAGAATACTATAAAAATTGAATCCTTCCGAATTAGCCTTTTGAGTTTGGCTTCTTCTAATTACAGCCATACATTTGAGACTTACCAATGTATTGTATGCACTATTGCAGAGTACTAGTCTTTGTGTGAAGGTGTAAGTTTACTTATCCTTTCCCTGTGGGTGTCTGTGCTGCTTTCAGTATATAAAAGGGTTACACAGTTCTGTACAGGGCTGTGAAAGCTAGGAGTGTGTCAGACTGGATTGTGTTCAGAGTCACATCACACGTGGCTTTGAAAAGAGTTGAGGAGTTTGGGACTTGATAGATGTTGAGTTAATGAAATAGTGGGTTGAGACTTTGTGGGACACTGGACTGGGTGAATATATTTTCTATGTGGGACAGATGTGAATCTCAGGATCAGGGGGTAGATAATGGCAGCCTAAAAACCAGTTCCCTTAAACGTGAGGTTTTAAATGATGGAACCTGTAAATGTCATTTAGGAGTCTTTACTAATGTAACTTAAGGGTTACATTAATGTAACTTAAGGGTTTTAGTGAAAAAGGAACGTATCCTGAATGATTGTATAAGGTGGGCCCTATATGGAATGAATGAGTCCTTGGAAATGGGAGACAGAGGGAGCTTTTCCACCCCACACATAGAAGACAATGTGAAGCTGGAACATAGAGATTTGAAGATCTTTCTCATGAAAATTGTCCTGACACAACTACTCATTATGGCGTGCAGATAGTCACCAGAGGCTAAACAAGACAGGGAGTGGACTCTTGTCTAGAAAATAAATTTTGGGCTAGTATTATTAATTATAGACTTTGGCTCCCTGAATTATAAGAATGAGTTTCTATTAAGTTTGTGTTAATTTTTCAAGGCATCCAAAAGAAACCAGTGTTTGGCTATGGAATTTTGTTTGTTTATTGTTTTGTCTTTTTTTTTTTTTGCTTTTGTATAAGATTAAAGTTGAAGGGCTGGAAGTGGTAATGAGCTGACTTATCACCAGAAGGCCCTGGGTTTGATTTCATATATGCATGTATGCACACACTTAATATTATATATGCATGTATACACACACCTACACACAAACACACTGGTAAAAGCAAAAATGCTGAAAAAAGTAAAATTAAATCATTTGAGGGCTTTTAAAAAGCAACTGTGTTTAGAAAACCAGTTGTAGTAAATTGGATTTTTTTTTTTTTTTTTTTTTTTTAAGAATGGTAAGGGTAATGTCTAAAAAATCAGGCTTTTGGTGCCATGCTTAGATTCAAGGCTTCTGCTTAAGGAAAGGTGAAATGATGCAATGTAGTACAAACATGGTATTATTGGCTAGTAGGCACTGGACTGGTAAATGACACTCATAACACGAGTTACCTGCTGAAGTGGCTGAACATTATTAGAGCCGTGATTTTTGTCACTAATAAAAGTTAAAACTCATTCTCTATATCCTACATATCCTTTGCAAATGCCTTTCTGAAGGCCAAATTCATGTTAAGAACAAGATCAACTCTGTTTTACTTAACATTAGGCCACCATGATAATAATCTTGTGAACTAAACTCAGGATTGAGTTTGCAGCTGTGAGGAGGTGAGAGAGTAGGGACTTTATAGGTCATCAGACATGCTTGGATCATTTCCTGTGACTGCCTAGTTGAAAGCAGACAGTCCCTTGAAAGGAAAACCAGTACTTGGCAGGTGCGGGTGTAGTTCAGTCAGTAGACTGCTTGCCTAATATGCTCTACGTCCCAAGTTTCATCCCAAGCATGGCACAAAGTAGCACAGTGTTGCACACCTGTAACCACAGCATTTAAGAAGTCGAGGCAGGAGGATCAGGAGTTGAATGTCATCCTCTCCGTCGTGTGTTCAAGGCCTGGTCTACATGAGATCCTGCCTCAAACACATGAAGAAACCAAAAGAACAAACAATTCAATATTTGAATTAGAATTGTGAATTGGACTGATTTCTTGTTTTATTTATTAACATACCCATATACATGCATATAAATGTTCTAAGTCAGCTATTCAGATGAAAATCTAGTTTTTTAAATTAAATACATGGCTTATTCTTACATTAGTAAAATAAGGTAACCTGGGGGGTTCTGTCGTTTCTGAGTGATGTTATTGTGGCATTTTATCTATGAGGTGTTATGTTGTTGGAAAGTAGTACTACATAATCAGTGCTGGATGGTGGGAGCTATTTTCTATTTTCTCATCCTATGGTCTGATTTATTTTATTTCCTAGAAATTAATGGCTCTGGTTCATTGCCTAGAACAAAACTGTTTTTTTTTTTTTTTTTTTTTTTTTTTTGGTTTTTCGAGACAGGGTTTCTCTGTGTTGCCCTGGCTGTCCTGGAACTCACTCTGTAGACCAGGCTGGCCTCGAACTCAGAAATCCGCCTGCCTCTGCCTCCCAAATGCTGGGATTAAAGGCGTGTGCCACCACCACCCAACTAGAACAAAATTTTTAAGATAGGCCTGTATGGAAGGACCAATTTCAGTGTGACTACTGGTCAGTATTAGGACCTAGGCACCATTTTCTGACAAACTGTAGTTAAAGTTGGGACTGAGTGAGGGCAGGGAGGTGGATGAGGCAGCAGACATACAAGTCGGAGACCACTCTGGGTTCCATAGAGACACTTGGCTTCAAATAGCACAAACCATCAGTGTTAAACCTCACTCTCAGAGAAACAGTAGAGTCACAGGATTTCAAGATGGAAATCAATTTTAAGGAAGCCATATTGACAGATTATGAAACAAAGACCACAAAATATTGCCCTTTCTATTTAAATTTTAAATACCTTCTAAATAAAGGCAGTTTCCCTCATTGGTAGTTTTTTTAAAAATATATAGCTCTCCTTTTTTCTTATTATGCTAGGGATGAAACCCAGGAGCTCACATCAGGCAAGTATCTTCCATTGCGTAGTGCTCCAGTGCCAACATGGCAGCTTCTGATGCTCCTTTCTGTTTAGTGTTTGTGGGGTACACAAGGTATCACCAGAGTTTTAGGAAGGTATGATTCTTAAGAGCCGAAAACATTCCTAAATCAAGGAATAATTATACATACTCTAGACAAATAATGACTTGCCCGGTTGTGAGATCATATTACAATTGTGTGTTGATATTGGGAGATAGAGATAATTTTTTTTGTTTTTGTTTATTTTTTGTTTTTTCAAGATAGGGTTTCTCTGTATAGCCCTGGCTGTCCTGGAACTCACTCTGTAGACCAGGCTGACCTCAAACTCAGAAATCTGTCTGCTTCTGCCTCCCAAGTGCTGGGATTAAAGGCGTGCGCTACCACTGCCCAGCTGATAATTTATATTATGGAGCTGCCATAGAGGAAAAAAATAGTTTTGATCTTATACTCATTTTTAATCTTGATTTTCTTGAGATACATACTACAAATTCACCATTCTAAAACAGCACATGATTAATTCATTAGTTTGTAGTTTATTCATATAGTCAAGTAGCCTTTACTATGACCTAATTTTGGAGTGTTTTCTTTCTAAAAAGAAACATCATACTCATTAGTAATACCCTGCCCCCCCTCCTGCCCACAGCTCTGGCAACCACTAATGCACTTTTGGTTCCTGTGGGTTTTCTTATTCTAGACAGTTCATCTAAATGGATCCAGTAGTAACTTGCCTGGCCTTTGTGATCAGAGGTTGTTTGTTTGTTTGACTGTACATTGTTTACAAGATTTACTGTGTTAGAGTAAAGATCAGTACTTAATTTTCTATTGAGATACTCTTTTTTTTGTTTTGTTTTGTTTTGTTTTGTTTTTTCAAGACAAGGTTTCTCTGTGTTAGCCCTGACTGTCCTGGACTCAAGCTCAGAAATCTGCCTGCCTCTGCCTCCCAAGTGCTGGGATTAAAGGCGTGCGCCACCACTGCCTGGCTTGAGATATTCTTATAGAAGGATATACTTCTATATAGTACATCTCAGTTATCCATCATCAAGTGATAGGCCTATGTGTTGTTTCTACCTTGTGTCTATTATGGACAGTGGAGCCTTAAACACTGTGTGTGGGGTTAGGTGAGGACACAGGTTCAGTTTTTGATGTATCTCAAAGGGTACTATTGCAGGGTCTTATTATAATTCTGTTTAATGATTTTTAATTCATTATTATTATTATTATTATTATTTGTAGGGGGTTCACATGTAAGCTTGAGTGCTGTGGAACATAGACATCAGCGGAGTCATTTATTCCCAGGGCTTATTTCTCTCCTTTGTGGGTTCTAGGAATCAACTCAAAGGCCAACAGAGTTTTCTAAAAAATCTGTACCATTTTCAACCCGCTACCTGTATACGAAGATTCTTGTTTCCCTACATTCTGGCCAATCCTTGTTAATGTGCATGGTTTTTCATTACAGTCACTCCAGCCAGTGTGAGTTAGTCCTTTATAGTGGGATTAGTTTGCTTCCCCCAGTGCACTGATCTCTGTGTCTCCTGGGAGATGTGTCTATTCAAGCTCTTGGTGCATCCTAAAATTAAGTCCATGTGTCCATCTCCCCCCCGCCCACCGTGTATTTTCACTAAATATGAATGGGTAGCATAGTAGAAGTTCATTGGCTATGTTTTTTTCCCATTCCAGTATAAATATCTGTTTTCACAGAATGTGGACTATTGATGACTTATAGTTTGAGCTCTTTTTTTCTATAGAATAGACTATTACAACAAATTTTCTGGGAAAGGATTTTTTTTTTTTATAAAACCATAAACCATTGAATGACAGTGTATGATAAAAACCATACTTTTCCAAGGCACAAAATTATTTCCCCATAAAATCTATAATCATACTCAACATATAAAGGCCTACAAATCCTGACATATCAATTTGAATATGTAGCTGTTTGTCACATGAGTTGAGAATCTTCAGCACAGTGCCAGCTGAAAGCTCTAGTCAATATATATATATATATATATTGTAATTGTATAATTGTATATTTATATATATATATAAAATATGGAATCAACAAGGAGTGGTAAGATGTCTCAGCCTGAGGCACAGGCATGAGTTTGGAATGGCCAAAGCATTCCTAGCTCATGTCTTTGCATTTATGAAACAAAAATATGAAAGAAATAGGGATTAAAAGCAAAGTTGTGGGAAAGGAAGTGGATGGTCAATTTGATTGAGAGATCTCTGACCAAATGGAAGAAAATCTGTATTAGTAACTATAATTAAGATCAGGGTTGCTCGAACCAACACCCCTATCCCCGTACATTTCTGTGTATGTTTATATGTTGGGAGCACTGCAAGATGAACTTTCAGCTGGACTAATGTGTCAGGCTAAAGGGGGAAATGGTTCAAGAGAACTCTCAGGAAAACCCAGGAGAGAAGCAAAGAGCCAGCGAACGAAAAGTAGATGGAAGGCTAAATCGGATTCCAGAGGAAGGAAGATGCCTTCAGCAAAGAGGACCAGTCAAAGGAGCAAATGTTACAGAGAGGTTTGGTAGGAGAATATTGTGTTGAGCTAAATTAGCTTATGGAACATTTCCCCTGAGCTCATTTGTTAAATATTTGGTCTCTTGCTGGTGGCTACTTTAGAAGGTTTGGAAATCTCAGGAGATAGGACCTTGTTGGAGGTAGGAGGTCAGTGGGTTATGTCTGGTCTCCAGCCCCTTCCCCTTGGTTCTCGTTTTGCGAAGTGTAGCACCTTCTTTCTACATGTACCTCTCATGTTGTATGTAAGCACAGGGCCAAACAACCACAGAGCAAACAAACCTTCAGAAGTTCTGAGTCTAAATCACTTCCTCCTCAGGTTGTTTTCTTACGAGCTTTGGTCAGAGCTACTCAAAAGTAAGGAAGCAGATGGCTTTGTGATTTAGTGATAAGGACTCCATGACTTGTGTGTCCATTGAGGGATGGAACAGAAGTCAGATTGCCCTGAGGTAGGTGAGGTAGAGGCTTAACAGGATGTATGGAAACTGGTTTCATAGGAAAGAAGTGGTAAACAGCCAGGCATGGCCATGCTCCCTAGAATCCCAACAGTGGTCCAGGGGTAGGGAGAGACAGAGGGAGAGGGAGAGAGAGAGAGAGAGAGACTGAGAGAGACTTTGATTTTTAAAGGAAGAAGGTGAGGAGTAGCAGAGGAGTGAAAGAACTAGAAGAAAATGGAATTTTATCCAGTAAGGGAAGTAGTATAATATAAATATTGTCACATAAGGGCCACCATCAGATTTCATTATTCTGTTAACCTTTTCATTCGTAATGAAATGACTACCATTTAATTCAAAACATCTCATAGAGTAGTTTAATCTGATTAAAAATGTCATTGTAAGAAGAAAAGTTGAAATTTAAAAAGATGGCTGGTAAACATTTCCCATTCATTTATTATTTATATAATTTGCTAAATTATCAGAATTTCTTAGGAGAGAAATGACCAGGAGTCTGGACTGGCTGGCATAATTAAGTACCCATCACCCAGGCTTCTATTCTTTATTTGATTTATGTTATAGCTTGTTCTGAAAAGTTAATACTTAAATTTAATTAGGAAGGTAAGAGGTATAGATACTAAGAGTGTAATTAATTGGAACATTTGAAATAGGAGGCTTTAGAGCAGTGAGAATCCTAGAGATCAATTTATCTAGCTGCTTCTCAGTTCTTTCCTTGTGTTTACCTACTTAGTTTCCTTATAAAATATATCTCAAGATATAAATGTCTAGAGATAAGGAGACTCTTCATCTCCCTGTTTGCTTTAGCTATTTTCATGTTCACAGAAAGGAAGCACTTTACCACTCTCTGCGTTACCTGTCCCCAGCAGATTTTAAAACAAATAATGGACTGTTATGGGTCTGATTGACGCCTGCTGTTTCTCCCTTCAGGTGAGGTCGCTGTGGTTGAGCCAACTGTTAGCTTTCTTGTACTGCATCCAGAGATGTCCATGAAAAATAAATGGTGGTATTTTGTAGTTTTATACTTTGTATAGCTCATATAAAATATAGATGAAATTCTGTAACATAGTAAAAACTTTGTTAAAAATTTGTTCATATTGATAATCTACTAATGTAAGTTCTCCACTTCTGGTCTTAAGAAAGTGTGAAATATTCTTAGGAGTGTGTTCTTTTTTATTTGAAAATAAATGTGCCATGCTCTGCCTTAAGACTGGCACAACTGTCCTGCATTGTATAGTTTGTTAGGATTCTATACAGTAGCTCAATTCAAGTCCCTTTAAATCTAATATCTAGCAAACAGTTTGGGTTTCTCCTGATTATTGAGTTTGCTAGTATTACTGCTCAGTTTTGCATGTTCCATCATTATTTCATATTTTCTAGATGTTACATATGTTATAAAAGTGTTAATATTTGAAGAAAACATTTTATGGGGGCTACCCTTGAAATCCTTACATTGTAATTCAGTTACCCTTTGGTCAGATATAGTCTAGTCATGTACTTTTCATAGCGTTATGGCACCATTGGACAGAGTTTGGAGGAGCACTTATGGCCTGTGTGTCTGCCGAAACTTTACCTCCAGGTCCTCCCAGCACCAGCACACTGGGGAAAGTCCAGAAAGAAGACCCTGGCTCAGTGCCTGAGGTGGCACCAAAGCTCCTTTTCTAGTTTTTCTCATTTGCACTTGGTCAGGTTCTTTCTTCCTAGCTAGATCAACACATACTAGAATAGAGGATAGACAGGCAAATTATTTAGCAGGATCACTTATTTTTCCAAAGCTATGTTTTGTTGGATAAAACCAAAGCATTCTGGGAGCCAGTCTTCCTTCTTGTTGTAACATGAGTTGTGTTATGGGTTTTTGTTTGTTTTGTTTTTCTCTAGCTTCCTTCTCACAGAGAAATTTGGTTACTCCTTTAGTCTCATGCTCATGCCACTGAACTAAGCACTTTAAAAACTTTCTCTACTTAAATATATGGTCTCATCCTACAGTGCTCCCAGGTCCTGACCAGACTCACATCTTCTTTTTTTCTTTTTTTTTTTTTTTTTTTTCCCCATGACAGGGTTTTCTAGCCCTGGCTGTCCTGAAACGTCCTTTATATCAGGCTGGCCTGAAACTCACAGCTATGACATCTTTTGTCTTTCCAATAAATACTTCTGTCATACACTTTGAAACCTAGAAGTGGATCTTCTGTGTACTGCCAAATGGCTAATAACATCAGTCTATTTTGTACTATGAGGAGAGGTCTCTTATCATGGGTAGATATGAAGCATTTTACTTTCTTAGAGTAGTTGACTCGAGATTGGACCTTCATTTTAGCATCTTTTTCAGAAGCTTATATTAGTCACCCTACCAAGGTATGTGATTTGCATGTTACATTACTGCAAGCCAGATACACACACACACACACACACACAGGTGTTTTTTTTTTTTAAAAAAAGGCTTCTAATTTTAAAAGGAAATTGAAAAAAATTGACTTATAAATGTATAATTGTCCTCACATTTCTCAGTACTTTTTGACTTACTGAAGTAGTCCTTTAATTATATATGCATAGATTCCCCCCAACTCCTAAGATGGTCCCAGTCTGTCTGTCTGCCTGTTTGTCTCTTCCTATCTTTCTTTCTCTCTCTGTTCCCTACCTCTGTTATGATAGAGTTTCACTCTGAAGCCCAGGCTGGGTAGGTACTTGGTATGTAGACCTGAAACTTGTAGCTATCCTCTTGCCTCAGTTTCCAGAGTGCTGAGATTATATTTAAATTATATGTATGTATGTATGTATGTATGTATATGTATGTATGTATATATACATATATACATACATACATATACATACATACATACATACATACATATATTTTTGTATTGAATATGTATGTGTGGACATGCAGGGGTGCATGGCACACATGTGGAGGTCAGACAATGTGAGTTCTAGGGATTAAACTCAGGTTGTCAACACCTTTACTCTCAGAGCCATCTTGATGGCCCTATGGTTTTTTTGTTTCTTTTTTTTTTCTTTAAAACCTTCTCATATAATTTGGTCCTAGTGGGAGGATTAGAAGACAAACCCCATGATGGTTTCCAGAAGCTGCCGGCAATGGCAGTGAGAAGGCAAACATGGGATCATTTTTATTTCAAACTCTCTGAACTGGTGACACACTTGGGTGGGTTCATTCATAAATAAAAAAAAAAAAATAATGTTCACAGAGTGTTGGCATTCTATGAGTGTCAAATTATTTAAATTGCAGCCTCTTCAGTTTACATTTACTAGAAGACTATATCAAAAGTAGTCATTATCAAGATATGTTAAGGTGGATGTATCCACCATGGGCAGTCAGAGGGAGCAGTGGATGCTGATGACATTTTAGAGGAACATCACATCTCTAAAGGGGACAGTTGCAGAAGCAAACTCCCTAGTGTTTGGTACTGTGACATCCTGGGTGACGGTAACTGTAGTCCTGAGAGTGAGTCCTTCTCTAGACTGCCACATCCTCATGCCTTCTCTTTTCAGAGCTTGCCAGTAGATGAGAATGTTCCAGTAACCTCTGTGCTACATCTGGTTAATACCAGTGTTTTCTCCCCCATGAATCTGGGATAGCCAACAAGATAAACCTGGGAACACTGTCAGTCTGTGAAAAATGTGCTCCTTACTGTTCCCAGGAGTAACTCATTTGTTTGTGGCAAGAAACCTCTTTCTTGTGGTCCTTTGTAGTATAAAACCCCATTTTGTACTGTAGATATGATACAGCCCATCCTGAGGTTGCAGAGGATCCAAACGATATGCTTCCTGCATCAGGACTGGCTCTTCCTCCCCATCCGCTCTTCCTCTCTCCTTGACCTCATGGCAGGAAGCCTTTGTGTGAGGTTCTCATCTGGAACAACTTCTCCACACTTGTTTTCGTGTTCTGTTGGATTACAGGGCAGCAGGCCTACCTTTGAAGGTCCTTTCTCTTTTATTTCTTTGCTGTGCACTCCAGTAATTAACTTTGTCCTTCTTTTATTTGTTCCAGTCAATCGCAGGCCACTCTGCTGAGCATCTTCTCCCAGGAGTACCAGGTTAGAAGTTTTCTCCTTTGTGAGGGTTGACAGGTGCCTAATTGAATGATGAATGTCCCTTTATTTCTTTGTAATTGAACTGCCAGCTCTCTGATTGGGTTGGAGGACGTTCTCCTTTCCACATCAAGAGCGCCTGCGTCTCAGTGGAGGCCTGCCAAGCCTACCCATCCATCTGTCTAATAACATCTAGCCTTTGCTTATTTGGTGGACCTGTAATAAATTATGCTAAAGCATTATTATTCTGACAATAATAATTTCCCTGTGTTGCGTGGCTCCATGTGCTAAATGTTTGCTGACTTGCACTGTCAGTGCCGCTTCCCACTGCTGACAGAGATGATGATAAATGACCACTGCTGGAGTGGCAGAAGGCAAGAGAGGCAGAAAATGGAGTCATTTATCATGAGATGACAGGTGTCAGTCAAGTGGCAAGTCTCTATGGAATTACTTTTTGTAGTTTTCAAATAAGTTGTTTTTAAGCAATGTTCTTCCTGGTTAAATATGGCAATTGGGTTGTAAAGCCCGAGTACAGAGGACTTAGATGGAATTGAATTGAGGGAAAATTAATACAAAGGTTGGAAGAGGGTACAAGTTTTCCTCTGCCCTCTGCAGCCCGAAGCAAACTTATTTAGATTCAATTACTCTGACCCTGGTGGCTTTTACATATAGACTGTACTTGTGGTATGGTCTGAAGACATCCCAGCCAAGCAGGAGATTAAAATGCATAGATGGAATAGCAGGAAAAGAAATGCTGCCACCACCCGAATCCCCAAGCCATTAGCCATTTGCCCCGTATGCTTGCCACTGGGTGAAGAAATATGTCTTTGCTGTTCTTGACTCTGATCTGTGACACAACATAAAGATGTTTTCTGTGTTTTGTTTCAGAAACATATTAAAAGAACACATGCCAAACATCACACTCCAGAAGCGATTGAAAGTTATTACCAGAGGTATGACCTGCCTGCCCCACTAGAGGGTATCACAGTACCTATTAATTGCTATAATTATTATGAATAATTTACATCATTAAGCTGCCTTTCTATACTGTATTAAGACTGTTGCTCGAAACTTGTAGGGTATTTTATAATGAGTTTTTAAGTGCTTAATTTGGCATGTGTCAAGAATATGGCGATGGTGTCCATTTAGGTGTGTACACATGGCGTATGTGAGGTGAAGGCACTATTACTGAGTCTGATATGTCTTCTTAACACTTTGAGTAACCACACATCTTTTATGGATTCATTTGTTCATGTATACATATATACATGTATATGTGACAAGTTTTCAAATCAATTATGTACTAAAATTTCATTATCATTCAATTGTTGATGGACAACTAGGTTGGTTCATTTTCCTTGCTATAGGGAGTAAAGCAACAATAAATACAGGGTTCAGCTATCTCTATGGTAGGGTCTAGAGTTTCTGGTTTAGGCCCAGGAGTAAGAGAGCTGGGACAAATGGTAGTTCCATTTTAAATTTGAGAAATCTCCAAACTGACTTGCACAATAGCCATATTAACTTGTATCCCACCAAGAGAGTCATAAGCATTTTTTCTCCACATTTCTCCAGCATTTGCTGTCAGATTTGTTGATGAGAGCAATTCTGATTGGGTAAGGTGACAGAATTGTATAGATTTTGGAGTCTGGGGTCTGTTTTTAATTATTTGTAAGTTATTTTTAAATAATAAAGTCTATAAAATTTTAAAATAGAATTGAGATTTATTGAAGCCATTGAAATTGGATTTTCTCTTAAAAAGTCATTCACTCTGCCACATGGTGAAAGATCTCTTAAGTTAAAGATACTAAAGATGTGAGAGATGAGTGGATCACCTCCTCCCATACATATTTTATCTAGAATTCCTCTCTAAAGAAGTTTTTGTAGATTTCGAGAAAAGTCATAGTTAACTCCATAAGATTTACATTTATGTTCTATAGGACCTATAATAATTCTACAAGACCTACAAATGCTTTGGTATCCAGATAATCTTAAAAAGTATTGATTTTTTTTTTTCTTTTTATGCCAAGATGTAATTGTTTGCTTTGAGATGGCATGTCATTATACAACTCAGATTGGCCTCTGACTTATCAGTTTACCATTCTTCAACCTATGCTTACAGACCTGTACCACCACATCTGTATAAAAGGAAAACCATCATATATATGTATATGTATGTGTATATGTGTGTGTGTATGTATCTCCCAAGTCTAGTGGCACAAGCTTATAATTCCAGCATTGGGGATACAGAGGCATGAGGATCTTAGATTCACAGACTGTATCAATTACTTTGTGAGATTGTGTCTGGCAAATAAAAAAGAGTGGATTGTAGTCTGTTGTAGAGTACTTGCTTAGCTTTTGCAAGGCCATGGGCTCCATCCTCAGTACCAAGAAAGAAATGTGTACATAATTACTAATCTTTCTTTGTTATTCTCTTTATTTTTCTATAATCGGGATAGTTTTCCTTGAGAGAGAAAGAGTTTAAGTAAGTACGGTTACTGTGTAATGAACAGCAGGTGATGAGTAGAGTGGGTGATAACGAGGTTGTAGAAATAGATTTGCTTCTTTGCATTTTTTAAATATGAGAGTCTCAGTTATGGGAGACATTAACACATTTGAAATAAAACTAGAAAGGAGGCTGTAACAGGGACTCAGAGCAAAGGCATCCCTGCAGTGCCCTGATCCACTGGCAGTCCCTCCCTCTGTGCCATGGGAGCCAGTCATACTGTTACCTTCAAGGCAGATCACCTTACCAGCCTGTCACTGGGAACATGCAGGTCAGTGTCCTGGGTTTTTCTAAGGTAAATGGCTTTCGAAGGTTCTTGTTTGTTTTCTAGGTGGTTAGACTAAAAGCGACTTGTGTTTTATCCAACCATATTTAAGCAATGGGAAAATGTTAATAACAACTTATCTAAATTTTTTCCTTTATGAAGGTAATACCACCTGCTGTGAAAATTAAGCACCTTTGTGATGGCTTGGAAAGGAGTGACTGCCTATAACTGTGCCACTCAGAGATAACTATTGGATAAAATTTCATCCCAGCCTTCTGACAGCTCATTTTTATATAGACAAGGTCATATTACATGTATTACTTTGAGTCCTGGATTTTATTATGGAAAAATGTGTGTGATATAATATTATTTGCAAAAAGCCTTTTCTTTTATTAGTTGCCTTACTTCACCATGTCAAAGACTGAATTTCCCAGGTTATTCTTCTGAGGACCAACTGTCTCCAGTGTTCTGGGTATATTGAGTATATTCACAGTATATTGTAAATACCGTGGTAAGCGTCTTGGTGCTTGACTCACTGGCTCTGGTTGATTTCTGTGTTTGTAATTACTGCAAACAATGTGGACATTTAGAAATTGACTATGTGTTGTTGACTTATTGTCTAGAAGTGTCTCAGTTATATGGTCCTGCCAGCAGTGTGAGAAGCCTGATTCTACATACTAGCTAGCGTTGAGATATGTCAAGTGGGAATTCGTAGGATCAGGGGAGCAGTAGAAAGTGTGTTCATGGGTTTTTGCATTGGTGGGGAAGTCTTCTCAGTTGGATATTTAAGGTTTCCATTTGAAAACAGTACTCTATTCCTTTGGACTGTCCTATTTTATTTTCATACAGGAACATCCTTGGTGAAATTTATCTTGATTCTTACCCATTTACACATAGGCTTTTTGAACGCATGTGGTTGGACTGTTAGTTACTTTTCTCAGTGCTGGGACAAAGTTCCTCACATGTGTAATCTAAGGAAAGAAGGATTTGTTTTGACCTGTGGTTTGTGAATGTATTCTGCATGGCAGAGTTCCTGGCAGCAGCTGGGTGTGGCTGAGACCCCTCCCTTAGGGGCAGAGGAGGAAGCAGAGAGCAGAGAATGCTGGTAGTCAGTGGACTTCAGACTTCCTCCTTTTATTGCCCTCCCTCCCATCCTGGACGGGCCTTCCCTCCTCTGTTCCCTCCTGGAACCACCCTCGGTACCTTCACACACCCAACTGTGGGCGATTCTAAAGCCAATCAGGCTGACAGTGGATATTGACAGGCATAGATGGTCAGATGTATAAGTTCCCATCAGTAGCAGGTTTGGAAATCCTATCTCTCATTTCTTCTAACCATACTGGCTCAGGAAACAGCTTTCATAGCTATACAGAATCGGATCAATTGAATTTTCTAAGATGTTGACATGGAGAAAAGAATTGTTGAGACCTGATATTGACAGTACATGATAAAGCTAGTTTCTGAGCATTGATTCCACTGTGATGCTAATCCTGAGAGTCAGCTTGATTGGATTGACAAATGCCTGGGAAGAGAGTAAAACATACTTCTCAGTTTAAATAAAACAAGGCCGTTTCGGGATAGGAATAACGAAAGAAGGAAGACCCGCCTTGCATGTGGGTCACATCATTCAGTAGATCATTGGGGCATGTCTTTGGAGCCTACATCTTGCCTTGACCCCTTCTTGTCTGTTTCCTGACTGGCATTAGGTAAGTAGCTTCTTTCTTCTCCCATGCCCCTTTGCCAAGATTTGTTTCTCACCTCAGACCTGTGGGCAATGGAGCTGGACAGCCCTGCCTTGAACCTTGAGCCAAAATAAATGTTCTGTCTTCAGGTTGGTTTTCTTGTCATGGCAACAAAAAGCTGAAATGTCCAGGAGCACCATTTCCAGCACATACTCTCCTGATGGTAATGTCCATGCACGTGTGAAAAAGACACAATTTGCCTTCCACTGGTATAGGAAGTGGAAGATACCTGTGTCCTTACATATGTGAATTTCAGGAAGGGAAGAGTCAACATAGGTGTGTTTGTGGAGCACAGCACAACTTTGTCAGTTCTCCACATGGGGTGTTCGGAGTAAGGGTAAATAGACCCATTTAGACACAAGACTGGCCTTTACTGGCTTGTTGAGATGGGGAGAACATTCTAAAAGGAGAAAAACCAGTGTCAGAGTTGTGGCTTTTGTGTGTTTTATGCTGGCGATGGAGCCTTGTGCATGCTAGGGCAAGGATCTACTATAGAACCGTATCTCCAACTCAACTGTTTTGTTTTTAAATAAGACCATAATGTCATGATCATAGATATTCCAATCAGACACCCATAAATAGCTCTTCACCAAGGGTCTTTTCTACACGAGGGATGTATGTATATGTTTGTGTGGGTGTGTACATGTGTGTTTGTGTGTGTGTATGTGTGAGTGTGTAGGCCAGAAGTTGATATCAAGGGTCTTCTCACATAGTGCTTTACCTATTTATTTATTTATTTATTTACTTATTTACTTATTTATCTCTTATTTGAGATACAGTCTTTGAGTGAATCAGGAGCCAAATGATTCAGCTGTACTGGCTGGCTGAAGGATGCAGTATTCCTCTCCCTCCAGCTCTGTGGCTTCAGATGTGCGTCACTGAGCTGGCCTGGGCAGATTTCATCAGTGCCTTGAGGATGGTTTCCTTGTATGAGTTAGCACGGAGCCTTTGTACTCACCACACTAGGAATTTGCTCTGATTGAGTGCATGTAAACTGTGTGTGTTGGACTTACTGTTTGATGATCCTTCTGTTTCCTTAAACTTGGTAGAAGTTTCCACTGTGTATTATCAGTGATAGATACATCTTTTATGAGAAACCATGCAATTTTGACTCAAAACAACAGTTCCCTTTACAAGGACTTAACCCCCCAAACAGATAGCTGGGCTGCTGCTGCTTTCATTTTATCAAGGGTCAAGTGACACTTGTGAGTGGGCTTCCTGACCAACTCACCTAACTTGAAATATTATCATAGCACCTATGATGCTTTTATGACTTTTTTAAAATTGCTGCCTGAAGACTGTCGTGTCTTTGTGATGGTAGAGACAGGGATATTCTATTCCCTGTTGTTTCTTCAGAGCTCAGATTAAGGCCTAACCCAGAGCTCTCCAACGTGTTTATAGTATACATGAATGCTAAGTATCAAATACTAAAGCTACCTTGATAATGGTATGCTCTTAAATACTGGACACAGGGTTGGAGCTCTCAGAAGTATGTGCTTCCCACACTTCACAGCCATGCAGGCTGATTAATTTATCCTCAGTGCACTGGAGATATAAGCTCACGTTCCCAGTGGCTGTGTGCTTTAAACCACCATTGCCATGTTTTGTTTTGTTTTTCACTTGTCTTTTGGGGGCTGTTTTTATCTTTCCCTTTTTGCTTCTGGATCTGTCTTCAGATCTACACTTGCTTTTTTCCCACCCATGCTTCTGAAGGCCCTGTTGCCTCCTTGATTTCCTATGTAATATTGTCATAGTTAAGAAGGGACCCAGTATGTGGGAAGTAGGCTGCTTTGAATGATTTTGAAGCTCAAAGACTGTATCTCAAATAAGAGATAAATAAGTAAATAAGTAAATAATTAAATAAATAAATAAACAAATTGGTAAAGCACTATGTGAGAAGACCCCTGATATCAACTTCTGGCCTACACACTCACACATATACACACACACAAACACACATGTACACACCCACACAAACATGTACATACATCCCTCGTGTAGAAAAGACCCTTGGTGAAGAGCTATTTGTGGGTGTCTGATTGGAATATCTATGATCATGACATTATGGTCTTATTTACAGCTTATTTGAATCTCACTGTTCTCCATATCATTTGTGTTGACTCTTCCTTGCTTATATTATTTTATAATACAGTCAACGAAGAATTTTAATTTATTCAATCAAATTAGATAATTTAGAGAAAATATCCTTACATCATTTTGCTAGGTTGTCTAATGTGGCTTTAAGTGTTAATTATTAATAAGAAAAGGTATATATGTATAGACATTAGATAATCATCCATTATAAATCAAGAATTGTGGTATGTAAAGTAAGCTGAATGAAATCTATTTCCCTAGCCCTTCTAAACCCGTCCACATTGCACTAGGAGATGAGTTAAAGACAGACAATTATATTAGCCCTCCTCTTTTCAGGGTCTTGCTCTCCATGACTCAGGTAACCTGTGGTCATCTGCTCTGTGGGCCTCCTGATGACCTATTGTCAGGACAGAAGTAGCCTAAAGCTGTGTCACACTGCCTATCAGTCACCTCCCTTCCTCTGATGATGTAGGCCTTATGTTATCTCTCTTAGGTATCACAAGAAAGTTGAATAAATTTCAGTAAGAGAGAGAGAGAACCACATTTATATAACTTTTAATATAACATGTTGTTCAGTTATAAATCTCTTATTCTGAATTATAAGATAATTTTTATGCTGGGCATATCTATGCCCATATATGAAGGCATCATATATGTAGAGTTCAGAGCTCTTCATAAGTTCAGGCACTCACTCAGTATGTTGGAATGTATCTCATAGTTAGGGGGACTTCTGTAGTTCAGCAATACCTTATTCCATGCTTTGCCATAAAGAACTTACTTCTCATTAGCATATAGGGGCAGTTAACTTACCCATTGGTGGTGGACTGAAGAATATGGTATTGGACCTGTGTGTCTAGAGTTAACAGAGGTGAAGGATACATGTAGCAGCCAGTGTTAGAGATGAGGCTGGCCACGTAGAATGGATAGAAACTGGATTGTGGCCAGATCTACTGGCTCTGGCTTGTAATTCAAGGTACTGAGGAGGCTATGTCAGGAGGACCACAGATTCAAGGCCAGCCTGCGCCACCTAACGAATTAAAAGCCAGCCTGCAAACTTCGTCAAATCATGTTTCAAATTCAAAAAAGCAAAAAGAGGTCTTTGGATAGAGTGGTGTGTTAGAGCCCTTGCCTAATGTGTGAATCCCTAGGCCCAATCACTAGTAGAACAATAGCAAAAAGGTGCAGATTATAAGGAAACTCGAAGCACCTGGTAGGTACCGTGTAGCCTTGGCGTTGAAAGTGGGCTTTCAGAGTTCTTAGAGGAGGTGAATGCCACATTCAAATTTTGATGAAAACAAACTGCCCTGTCTTCCAGATCTGGGAGATCCTGAGGATTTGTGCTGGTTTGCTTATTGAAGTGCAGTTGGATGGTACAGGAATCGAGGGTGGATGAGAGCGAGGGTGGAGGTGTCCCATTGCCTGTTAATTGTGTAAAGTCTCCCTGGCACGGATGCCTATGTACCTATATGCATTGTCTAAATGGAGAGTCAGCTTGTCCCTTCACTGTGGAATGGCTGTACGAGGCATAGCGTGCCGAGGATGGAAGTTTAGAAACCATCTCTCTTCACTTCTCAAAGTTAAGAAGCAGTGGAGACTGGTGTGGCTATACCTCCTGCCTCCCCATCAGTGGCTGGCGTGAGGTAAGCTGCATGCTGTCCTTGCCCTTCACTGCTTCCCTGTGATGGCAGCAAGGTTTAACAGGTCTTGAGCTTGGCTTTTGCCCAGGAGAAACACGTGCACACAGGGGACATTGACAAGCCTGGGCTGGCCTTTCCTTGTCACTGCATGACCACTTGCCTTCGTCTACCTAGGTATCTGAATGGCGTGGGGAAAAACGGAGCAGCCCCCGTGCTCTTGGAGCTGGCCAATGAGGTAATGTTATTGTTATGATTTTATTTAAACCTGAGCTAAACCTAAGGGGCCTATCTAGAGTAGTGTTACTCAGAATTGTAATTAACTTTAAAAAAAAAAAAAAGAGAAAGATTTTGAGGTGTGTTAGACATTTAAATTGCTCCCTGGTCCCTTTGTACTTTTAATAATTGGACAAAGAACTTCATGAATTAATAAATCAGTTGACATAATTAGTCTACTTCTTTTAAGGCAAATGTACAAACAGCTTCTTTGCTTCTTGTTTTGTGGAAAATTTCAGCCAAACAGCTCCAAACATGCTCTTTGGTTTGGTTGCCGTAATTTAGCGTGAGAAATACCTATGTCAAGTGAGGAGATGTGTGCCAAGGAAACCTATGCGAACTATTATAAAAACAAAAGGAGAAATTTTATATTTGACAATGTATTATGTACTTGATTCATTTTTCTATTTGTAAACTTTTATAATAAAGGATATAAGCCTATGGAAAAGTGTCTTCCCATAAAGAAACATAATATTCTTATTAACACCAAGTATAGTGTGATTTATGGAACTTATTTGTTACCTCTGATCTGCTCCTGTGTGGGGAAATAGCTAACAGCCTAACATTTTCAAAAGGAAACCCTGAAGATTTCCTGTGAATGAAGAAACTGCAGAAAGTTCACAATAGTTGCAGAGAGCCTACCGAAAAATAAAATATTTAATTCCTAAACTCTAAAATATTTATCCACTGTAATGAGAGCAATACAATATTGAGTCTGAGTTGGAATGGCTTATGCAAACCTCATAGGGACGGCATGAAATGCACACTGTTTCTGTGTTGTGTTATAATGGAAAACAGAGAGGCAAGGCAGAAAATGTGTGTTTGCATTAAAGATGACTCTGTGCTGTGAACATTAAGCGTTGCAGGAGCAGCAAGTTCTACATGCTGCATTAAGAAGGAGGGATGGCTTCTCTTGTCTGAACACTGCTGTAGTCAGCAGAAGAGCAATTACCCATCAGTTAGTAGATAATTTTAATAGTCTGGGAAAAGTCATCACAGGCTGAAAGGATAGTTAACACACAGAGTGGGTTTGTCTTCTCGCCCTGGCAAAACTTGTATTTGATTTTGTTATTTCTAGAGCAGGGAGGGTGTTAAAGATCTCCAGACATTTTACCGTTGTAGTTGTTGTTGTTGTCGTTGTTCTAAGTTAGTCCTCTTAGTAACTTGAGGTATCCCAGCACTAAGTAGGATTTTGGTGATAGTCCTCTATGAAAGAGAAGAGGGAGCTAGTAGAATTGTAGGTGCATCTGGGAAAGCAGTGATGCAGAAGGGGAGCTTGCTTACATTGATGATGGAAGTTCTCTAAAGTAGCACTTTGTGTTCATTTGAATCCAATGTTAAAAAAAAAAGTTTATTGTGTCTTTTATGTGCATGAGTGTTTTGTCTACTTGAACACCTCTCTATCTTCTTTGTGCCTAATATATACCCATGCCAGGCCAGAGGTGGGTGTCAGATTCCCTGAAACTGGAGGTACATGGTTATGAGCCACTATATGGGTTCTGGGAATCAAACCCAGGTCCTAGGGAAGAGTAGCCAGTGCTCTTAATCACTAAGCCTGCTCTCCAACTGCTCATTCAAATTTTTAGTGGGTAGTTTTATTGAACTTAGTTTATGGAACTGATCTCAGCTACTCTCTTATAATTGTATGGAAAAAGCTAACCCATTGTCATATATTCCCCATATTAATATTTACTATTTACCATGAATGTGTAGCAATATTTAGCATCCCTAAAAGAAATAGCTGTTTAGAGATTTTTTTCCCTCCCTTCATTTTGGGCCCCAGTTAGTTCAGAGGAAACATTTTACATATGATTACTAATGCATTAGGGGAATTTGGAGATGGTGGATACCAGATTATGGCTTCTAAACATCCAAGCTCCCATGTTTATGTGCTAGTTAATACTTAAAGGACATGCGCTTATATCTGGTGGCAACTCATGTGATGGTAATATTTTATGAGTCAATATATATTTAATCAGTGTAACTGTAAAAATTGATGAGAAATATGTAACTCATACATTATCCTGTACAGCAACTCTCCTTAGACAAAAGCACCTTGTTATTGTTGATTTGGTTAGGATAAGGGATCTAGGTAGCCATCATTGATTTCATAAATGTCTTATACCATTTTTTCCTGATCAAGCCTGAAAACTAACATTTTTAGGAAATCTTGTTCTGTTAGTGATTGTATGCTCCATCCTATTCTCTCCACACAAATATTTTCAAGTTAGATTTGAAGCACTATGAATTTTACTTACATGCTAAATTTTGACATGAAGCATGATGGCCCTATTTCAGAGAAAGATGGACACATGATTAATATGAAAATTAGAGAGATGCAGGTACCTGAACTAATAAGGTAGTCCTTATTCAGGCTGGAGTACCTTCAGTAATTTCACCATTTTTCATGTGTCAGCCCTGATGTGCGTTACTACGAATAAGCAGCTCCGGGGAAAGCATTTCCTTCTACTCGGGGAATTTAAGGGCATCCAAGTACATACATATTTGAAAAAAAAAAAAACTGTTCA
>NW_022196897.1:100788768-100797458 GCF_008632895.1 Mastomys coucha
TTCCTCTTTTCTAGTTAATCATAAAATGTATCATTTGATCTCCAATTTACCCCTCTGTGCTATAGATCACACACTAGTATACTGGAACTTATGTTTGGGTACCCACTCTATTCAGCCGCTCTCACCCACACTCTTTTCTGCCTCTACAAATCATATTTCACATTTGGGTACATTTATTTATTTATTTATTTATTTATTTATTTATTATTTATAGTATCTAGGTATAAGATAGAACACCTTATACATCTTTGTGTTTCTAGTTTCTCTTAATATAATATCTACCACTTCCATGTATTTTGCTCTAAATGGTCATATATACTAGTTCATATTTTATGACTCAGTAATATTCGTTTATATGTGTGTGTTTATACTATATATGATATTTTCTTTAGTATTTCTTTTGTCAATGGACATCTCAGATGATTCTGTATCTTACGTATTATGAATAGTCCATCAATAAATATAGACATGTATATGTTTTAGGCATGAGTGTGTCTTAGGCACACGCATCTTTTACATGGTAACATCATTAGAGATACTTCTACAAGAAGGAGGATAAATGTTCAGTCCCTTCTGAAACTCAATTACTGATACATTTATAAAGTGGTCTTTATTATTAATAGGGAAGTTGGTTTTATAACTTAAGTTACTCATATTGACTGCTTCTCAGCATGATTACAAGGTGATTAAAATTTCCACAGTGTCATTGGGGGAATCTCTCAGTTCTTATTCTAAACTGTGATTTTGCGTGTTTCTTAATGAATTCGTAGAGCTCCCCCGCTTTGCTTTTTTCCCCACACCATTTAAAAATGACCAATGTCATTGAATGTGGTTTATATTGAAGATGGATGCTGTGTAGTGTCTCTGTGTGTTTTAGGGGATACACTCTTCTACACAACATGCATTTTAATTAATTTCCACCACCACTCCCTCTCCCCCTGGAAAGAAGAATTATGTTTTCTATAATGGGTTACTAATACTTGACATTACTTTTTGAATGAACTTTAATTTTCCAATAAACTGTTTGGGTTACTGTGCTACACTGTCAATAACTGGTCTACTCATGGCTTTAATGGAAGGTGCGATGAAGGAAGGGTAAGAAGTCACCCACAGGCATTTGGATGCGGTTGGATTTTGAGTGACCTCTTGCTGTTGATCCTGAAGTATTCCCTGCTGTGGAACTCATGTCCTTTCACCACAGTAATGAGGAGCTATTGGAGTGTCGAGTGTATTTTGGGTGCTCTGCTAGTTACCATGTTAGGTGAAAAGAGAAATGCACCTATCCACGAAAACTGATAGGTAAGAGGAATCTGAGAAGCATACAACACTTAGGATTCTATCTTTGCCTTTGGAAGGTAAAGCATGCTGAGAGAATTGAAGGAGAGATTTGTTCTGGATTGTACAACTATGGAGACTGCATGGATTGGGGATGACTCTTAAAACAGATAGCTACAGGAACAAAGAAAAGGCAATGGTAGAGTTTTTTAGCTACTTAAAAACAGTCCAGTTCAGTTTATTATAATCATGTACAGTTTAAGTTGAACAGACTCAGTTGTGGTCATATAAGACCACAGACAGAAAGTGGCCTCTTTGGGAAGAAGTGGGCTAGTAGGGGTGGGCTAGGTAGCATGGAAAGAAATAGAGGGGTAAGTTTAATTAAAGTACATTGTATTCATATTTGAAGAATGTCATAATGAGACCCAATATTTGGTGCAATAAATATGTTACTAATAAAATAAAAATTAGTAAAAAATAAAGTCTAGCAAATACAACTGAAAGTAATATAGATATTACTAAATTAACTTTCAGTTATTTAAAAGCACATTTGGAATTAGGTAATAAAAACTTGCAAGGCTGTGTCTTGGCAGCAGTTAAGAACCAAATGAGTTGAAGTGTGGAGGAATTTCAGGTGTTTTAAACAAGACCAGTACATGGCTGTCTCAGTACCCTTAGCAAATGTCAGGTATGAGCTAGGGTTTACAGTGGAAGTCAAATATATAAAGCTCATGGGGCATCAGAGGACATGTGAAGAAGCAAAAGACCCACCCCTCGGGCAAGTGTGAAGTTAAAAGCCAAGAGTTGCTTTGAATGGGGGATAGACAAAATCAGACCTTTCAGACCTTTGAAGAGTTTTAAAGGATATCTTATAGGATGGCTGCATAAGGTTAGACATTGAAGGCTCTGAGAAAGATGGAAAGTTATGCTTCATTCATAGATAAAGTAGCCTTTCCAAGACTGTTTTCAGTTTGAGAGGGGTATCTTCCACCCTACCTGTGACCCGCCAATTGATTTTAATCATCCAAACAATTAACTTTAAGATTGTTAATGACTGAGTTTCCATTTGCATGATATGGTAAGTTCTTCTGCCCTCTAAGTGGTAGTAAAGTGACTGAGCAGGTACTACATTTTGTACATTGAAGCAATGGAGACAGTGGGTGGAACTCGTCAGAGTAGCTCTTTTCCAAGCCTTTGCAAACCATTTGTACCAATTACACGTTTATCATGTTGGAAGTGTTGTCTTCCTATACAGCCCCCGCCCCTGGATGATTCTCAGCTAACGTGGGCATTAAGAAAGGGTTACTTGCAAGACCAAGTATACATCTACATAATGTCACATCTTCTACTTCTCAAAAGGTCCATATATAGTTTCCTTTTACAAGTGGTAAAGAGAAAATGATTTATCTTCATTGGTTTGAAAAAAGTATATAAGCTCGTTCTTTGCATGGTAAGTATCAATGTAATCCTCATACTGAAAGACTTTATCACTCAAAAAGCACAGACTTGGAAAGTAGACTCCAACTGTTCATCATATACAGTGTAGGTAGTAGAATTTAGTAAACTTTTATTATTAGGGATCATGGGTACAAAAAACAGTTGCTTGAAATCCCAAAATTGTTCATCATGAATGCTAACTAATGTTCCTATCTCAGTGAGCATCCTGTGTACCCTAGTAACTTTAGAAGACTTATGTTGGTTGATGTTCCACCCTGCACCCCCCCCCACCCCCCGTCCTTTGCCTTTTTCATTTTTCTTATGCTTTCTGAGGAATGATTACTGTGCAAAAAGGTTGTGAGGTTGTTGGAAGATGATGAGAGGGTCCTAATGAAGGACTAAGACGACTGCAGGATTGATCCTCAGCCTGAGTAGACATGAGGAGTCAGGAGCTCGTGATATAGTGTTATGTGATCTAGATAGAGATAATCCTACCCATTACAGTTTTTGTCCTAAAAAGGATCTAGAAGTAAAAAGCCATTCATATACATATGACGCTTATATGTGCTTGTTTTACAGCATTGCCCTGATATCATGTGACATTTTTTCTGCTTAAGGAAAGTGATTTGAAAATTTTATAATAAAGTTGGATTTTATTGATTTTTAAAAATATAACCCACATTGATACAAAATGACACATAAGAAAACACCTTTCATCAGTTAATATTTCTTACTTTTGGGTTTGAGATAGAACATTGATTTGTGACCCTCTTGGAAACTCTGGGTGTTTACTGGGGGTCTGGGCTATTTGGTTTTCTCCATCAGAACAGTCACTTGCTTCAGATGCCTCTATTTGTTTGAGGGAAGGGTCAGCTTAGTAACAAATTATGTCATTGCATTTCTGATTTTTGGTTCTACACTTTTAGCATCAGCTATTTTTTATACATTTATTCACCACTAAACCCAAAGACTCCATGACAGACTTAGAATGAGAAAAACAATGAACAGGAAGCTCATCTCTTGGCTCTCATTGTGTTTGTGCACCTTCACCCAAGGGCTAACACCACATGCCTGTTTCGATGCTACTGCATATTTTTGTTTGGTAGTTACTTATCACTTAAGGCAAATCAAATAGACAGCTGTAGTATCTGACACTTGCAGGGCATGTATAACTGCCAAGCACTTCCTTAGTGCTTGGCCTATCGTGGCCATTTCATTGTCCAAACAATGTTACTGGAGGTACTGTGAGCAGGACCTGAGCACTGAAGACGTCTGCCAAAGTCACACAGTAAGAGCTGATGATACGGTTTCTGAGCTCACCCTCCAACAGCTATGCCAGAGTGCCTCTGTATTCAGGGGAAGTATTTTGTTTCACAGTTTGATGTTGTGAGAGTTGATGGTTAAGTAGTTTAAATGAGTCAGAAAGTTTGTAAGTTGATATTCTGGTTAGCTAATATCATTGCCTAAATGCAAACTCTTCATTTTTCCTAGTATACCCAAAAAGGAAGTCCTCTTCTTTTTTCTTTAACCACTCCAACAGAGCTGTGTAATTCATTTACCTATGTCACCCAGCACTATATGTCTTTATAAAAAGGAGTCTTAACATATAAGTGCTTAACCTTTACTTCTTAATGATGAGCATTTAAATTGTTATTGTTCTGCCATAATTAGGTGTAAGGCCTAAAATGCTGTGTGTGTATAGCTATAAAAAGAAAGTAATGTGATCTAGGACTGACAGTACAGCTGTCTTGAGGAAAAAAATCCTATGGAAGGTTGAAATTGAACGTGGTAACTGCAATTATCTAAAAGGAAGTCTATTACCTTATGATAAAACTGTCAAAATAATGATTTGGTACTCCCACAAATTGTTCAGAGAATCAATAAAGCCAATATTTCGTCACAGTTTGAGAATTTAGGAATTCCACTTTCTCCTAAGTAACAAGAGAATGCTAATATAGTTTAAGAATTGGATAATTTTACCGTTTTGTTCCTGTTTCATCTGTAACTCCTATTAGAGTAAATATATTTTCTTGGGAAGCTTGATGAACACCATTCTTGGAAACCATGAATAGTATTTATTCAGTAGTTCTGTACTGGATATATGCAAAACATACTACTTTGCTTTGCAGGAATACAAAATACATGATTTTGAGTAGAGTATAGATAATTTCTTCTTCAGTCACTACTTTTCTTAGGGTCTGTGTCTTAGCCTTTGGACCAACGTTGGTCTTTGATATCATTGGATACAAACCAAGGAGAGTGACGATTTGTGCTTTAGTCACTCAAGCCTACATGTTTCCCTACCTGAACATTTGTGCTTTAATACACAGACTCATTCAAGACCCCTGCATGCTGATTGGTGAACATAGATTGATAGTGTGCCCTCTTAACTAAGTCATCTAAAGTTAGTTTTTCATTTTTTGTTTTGTAACTTGGGGCATTTCATATAACTAGTGCAGAAATACTTTTTGTTGGGATTAGCATCTGTAGTCATGGCTCTTGGCTTAGTGCTCTACCCATAAATATTCGCTCACATAGAGAGATGATTCCTTGATGGCCTACCTACCACTTCCTTGTAGCTAGAAGACTGAATGGCTGCTAGGAAGTAATTTTAGGTAACTTAAACATTGGCTACAATGTGATAATTAATGGGAGATTTGGATCTTCTTTAGTTGGCCGTTCAGCAAATTTTGTATATAGTAAAGACAGGTGCTAATATTGTTGGCTCATAAACACTAAAGCACAGTTTAGCATGACTGCTCCTTGCATAGTAGAAGCTACAAGAGTTAGGAGATGGATGTGAGCCTCCCAAATCTACATGTTCCTTTGCCCCTGTTGCTTCCCTAAGTGCTGATATGATCAGCTAAGACCATGAACAAATGAAGAAACTCAGGTCTCCTGCTTTTCAAACCACCATCTTTCTATTCCTGACTGGGATGCAGATTACAAACCTTAGTGCCCACATGCTTAGCTTTGCTTCCTGTAATGGAACTTTTTCTCCTTTTTACTTAAGTCTCATCTCTTAAGATTTGTGTGTATGTCCACTTGCATTGGAGTGCCAGTTTGATACTGAATCATTATCCCTGAGAACATGTCTGGGAGCACTCCCTAGTTTGCTCCTCTTTAAAACCAAATAACATCTTTCTGCCCATGTTTAAAATGGTTAAAAATGCTGCCCAGATTAAAAATGATTTTATAAATTTTCTTGCATAGGACACATAGCAGATTACTCAAGTGAGAGTAGCTTTTCCCTGTCAGGGTTTCCCTCAGCCTAGTGTGGTGGTATACGCCTCTACATCTCAACTGTGGAGGTGGAAGCAGGAAGGTGAATACTTCCAGGCCAGGTTCAGCTTCATAGTAATTTCCACTGGAGTGCATGAAACTGTCAGGAGGAAAGAAAGAATGAATGAGGAAGAAAGAAAGAATGAAGAAAGGAAGAAAGTGGAGGAAAGAAGGAAGGAAGAAAGTGTGGGAGAGGAGGAAAAAAAGGGGAAGGGCAGGAAACAAAGAGAAAGTTTTCTATTATTTAATATGAATGAATTTGTATGTATTTTATAGTTAAGCTACAGCCTGCTGGATGAATTTTATCATTTTTCCAGCCTTTCTTTGATCTTTCTTAACTCATAAACTGAGCAAGCACACAGTGTTCTTGTCTGTCATTCATATCAACAGTGAAGCTGTCTGAGAGTTATGTCCAGTTCCAGCCCCATCTCCACAAACTCTACCCACGCATCTCTAAACATTCACGCCAGCGTACCTCTACAATAAGTATCAGAAGTCAGTTTTCTCAAGACACCCCAACTTAATGAATTTACAGATACCTTAAGTTTTGTTTTCGGTTTTGTTCTTTTTTTCTGTTTCTTTTCTTTCTTTTTTTCTTTTTTTTCTTTACCTTGTTCTCATATTGCTTTGATTATTTTGGGCAACACTTAAAGTGAAGAATCAAAATAAAAAGGTGGGTTATTTTTCACAGTGGGATTTGATTTGGATTAATTTCCCACTCTTCCATAAGCTATCAACCATGATGTATATTCACTGGATATCTTCCTGTGTGAGGCATTGCCAGCAATGGGCAGAGAGGGAAGGCGGCACTGCCCTAGGACTCATAAAGTACAGTTTTCAATGTTTTTTTATACTCTCTAGCTTTGTTGCATTTCCCTTATAACTGTTTCTGTTCAGTTTTCAAACTTTTGAGTCTTGTTTGGTTTTAAAAACTAGATAATGTGTATAAGAATATTCTTTAAATGATATTTTGTGTATACACGTGCATAGGCATAGACCAGGTAAGAACACTAAGGTTGTGATCTGGAACTTATTCTTAATAGTACACAGCATCCCACTTCTCCCTTTCTAACCTGTCTGTAATCACACCTGAAGTAAGCAAAATGAAGAGATGCTGAATTATTTGTGAAGTGTGTGAGTGGGAACATTAGGTAATAGTCTCATTGTGACACCCATCAGGTTGTCAGCATTCCCAGGAGAGAGTCTATACTGGGGATGAGGAAGGATGTCACAGTGTGCATGGTACCTTTCACCAGCTGGGCGTTCTTTAAGTCATTGCACATTGACCGTGTTCTTTGGGGCTGCTCACCTGCCTTTTGGCTTGGAAGGCAGATGATTGTATCTTTTGAAGTATGAAAGATGAAAGAACTGGAGAAAATGGGGCTGACAGATGGGTGGCAAAGGGGTTGATGGTGTTTTCAACATTTCCTGTCTAATTAGACATTCTGATGGCTATCATCGAGAAAACTGACAACAAGTGCTGGCAGGGATATGGGGAAGAGGAACTCTATTCACTGCTGGTGGGGATGCAAATAGTATATCCATTAATGGAAATCAGTATGGAAGTTTCTGAAAAAGAAAAAACTAAAAATAGAATTACTACATGATCCAGCTATATATTGGCAATTCTGGCCATCTACCCAAAGAACTCGAGAGGCAGCCACAGAGATGCCTGAACATCTGTGTTTGTTGCTTCCCAAGAGCAATAAAATGGAATCTGCGTACCTACCCATCAATAGATGAGTAGATAATGAAATATGGTACAAGATACAATGGAATTTTATTCAGCTATTAAAAAATGAGATTATGAAATTTTCAGGAAAAGGGGTGGGGTTAGCAAGTTAAATTAAGGGAAGTAGAATGCAAAACAAGAATTAAGAGAAACACTAAGAGGAAAAAAGATGTCTCATGGAGACCGTAGTTTATAGTTGTATGCATGTATCTCTGTGTGTGTTGTCTGTCTGTCTATAAATGTAGACAAACCTTAAGACTCTGGGGAAGAAGACCCAGGAGAGGACACAAGGGGGCCAAGGAAGACGAGCAGGCAAAGGCGTGAGTGACGGGCTCTGGTGGGGTAACATGCAAGGGGAAAACAGATAAGCCTACAAGGAGAAGCATCAACTAAAACAGTTTTGGTTTGAAAATGTAATGAGACCTGGTATTTTGTAGGCGAATTAATAATAATTAGATACTGAGTGTTCTCTTGTTTACTGAGCACGCACCTATCCCTGACATGGCAAAGCTGGGTCTTCGGGCTAACGTGGATTATTGCCCTCAACAAGCTTATGCTACAGTAGGAGAATTGAGCTCCTCACAGGCATACATTTCATTTGGACTTTTGTGTAACTCAGGATTACAGAGACGGCTCAGTGGGTAAGACCCTTCGTGCATGGTGTGAAGGTGCAAGTTCAGATCCTCAGAACTTACGCAAAACTGGGTTTCGTAGCTTGTATCTGTAATCCCAGTGTTTGAAGAAGAATTGGGAGGCAGAGGCAGGAGAATCCACACAGGTTCTTAGGTCAACTGGTCTGTTGTTCATAGAGGCTAACAAAAAAGACCTTATTTCATAAAAAGATGGAGGGTGACCTCCACATGTTTCACTCTCTCTCTCAGTCTCTGTCTCTGTCTCTGTTTGTCTCTCTCTGTCTCTATCTCTCTGTCTCTAACTCTCTCTCTCTCTCTCTCTCTCTCTCTCT
>NW_022196897.1:100797659-100797956 GCF_008632895.1 Mastomys coucha
ATCTAATTCTTTGGGGTTTTTTGTTTGTTTGTTTTGTTTTTGTTTTTTGAGACAGGGTTTCTCTGGGTAGTCCTGGCTGTCCTGGAGCTTACTCTGTAGACCAGGCTGGCCTAGAACTTAGAAATCTGCCTGCTGGTCCTGAGTGGACCTTGGGTGCCAGCTCCGCAGCCAGTCCCTCAACACCCAGAGGAAGCTCCACTCCCAGGTGCTCTGACAAGCCCAGGATCAGAGGTAAGGAGGACCCAACATCTGTCCCAACACCAGGAGTAACTAGGACCAGCGGAATCAGGCACACAG
>NW_022196897.1:100799645-100800648 GCF_008632895.1 Mastomys coucha
GGAGAAATAGGTCCAATATTGTACAATCTATATACACTTTCAGCTTGTTTGTGACAGTGTCTTGCTGTTTGCAGCATAAGGGAGAAATCTTGCTTCTCCTATCTCAGCCTCTCTATTAATAGTATTGTTTATTTCATGTTTTTACACTATACTATGGTCTTCAGAACAGCTTATATATTTCAAAAGGATTTATATACCCAAAAGAAACATAGACATTTAACTAGGGAGGTTGCTGGTAAGAGAACAACAAAGAGTGAGACTGAATGCTTTGCTTGACATTTGTAACTCTTGTATCAAGTTTGAAGAAGAGGACTTTATAAGTTACTCTTTCTCTGAGGTGAATGCTTTTCCAAATTATCACAGCCAATGAACCAAATTCTTACCCTCACCTAATGTCTGTGCCACCCTCCAAGCAGAACCATTGTTCATTGAAACAGTTGGTGATTGACTTTATGGATAGACCATCTTAATACAAACACCATTTCTTAAATTTATGTAACCTGTTCTCTGTGGGCTGAGAATAAACTCACTCACTCAAGTCAAATAGCTTTGACCATAGCAGGAAGTCTGTATCCAAAAATCGTGCCTACAATTCATTTCTTGGTGCAGCAGAACTATCAACTCTCAGCTTAGCTACGATGGAGGTAAAATCCTTTGGTGATGTGAGGATCGTTAAAGTACAGCCTTATTACAATGAAATCCAATGTTTAAAAATTGTTCTTATTTTGGGCTTATACCACAGTAAGAGCCAAGATTTTAAATTCTACTAAATACAAAACAAACAAACAGACTTTATATATTTATGTTCATTTAAGAAAATACTAGTAGTGATGTATTATTTTGAAATATACAGTTAATATGTTTGGAGTTCTTTAATATTTATATTGAGAAAAATGTATGTCACTATTGCTGTAGATGAGAGTCTACATAAGATGGTTAAATTGATTGTTGTTTTATATCAAACAACTTTTATAGTACTTATTTTTATTATAATATTTTATAA
>NW_022196897.1:100805847-100904731 GCF_008632895.1 Mastomys coucha
TGTGTTATTCTTACAGTCAGGGTCTCACACTCTAGGCTAGGCTTTCACTGTGGACCCCAAGCTAGTCTCCTACTCCCAGAGTCGTCACCTCACAAGTGCTGGCATTACCGTTGTGAACCTCCACGTCTACCTTTGTCAGGTTTTCTGTCCCTTTCTTCTTTGGACTTTAGACTGGGTCTTTCCTTTACCTCTCCTTCCACTCTTAAATCGATCCCAGAAGAAGAGAGCACAGAGTGCCTTGCAGGGAGCCTTAAATGGAACTCTCATAGGAAGGGTACAATGATCCAGAAAACTTCAGATGGCTTTGAATATGGAACTAGAGCTGGAGAAAAATAACCAACGAACTGACAGACTGAACTGACCACTCCATAGCTCCTTCACTAAGTAGGAGTGAGACAATGGCAGATCACGCAGACTCCTGAGTTACTTCAATGCGAAGATAACCATCTTCCGCCTCTTCATTGGAGCACCATAAAGACTTCAATTGATTAACACAAGTGAAGTTTGTGGGGCCTTTGTTTGTTTCATGTGGTGCTGATGGTCAAGCCCAGGGCACTGTGTCTGCTCTGCAGATACTCTGCCACTGAGCTGCTCCCTAGCACTAGCTGACATAGCTAGAGTGATGCCTGGTGTACTGTGTGACTAAATACTTGCTATTCTTTTTTTTTTTTTTTTTTTTTTTTTTTTTTTTTTTCTTTAGAAATGGACATTTGTGGGACACAGTTAGTAAACTGCTTTGCCATGCAAACATGGGGCTTGTGTTCATTCTCCAGAACCAACGTAAAAAGGCCAGCATGGTAGCTATGCGCTTGTAACCCCAGCTCTGTGGGAGCAGGGGAAGGCAGATCCCTGGGGTTTGCTGGCCAGCCACTCTAGCCTAATTAATGAGCTCTAGTGAGAGACCTTGTCTCAAAAAAAAACCAAAAAGAACAACAAAAAAAAAACACCAAGTAAATGACTCCTAAGAAACAAGGCCCAAGGTTGTCTGCAGGCCTCCCTAAATACAAGTATAAACATGTACAGGTACCCACACACAGTTGAGCGTGCACAGAGAAATAGAAACTTGAGGAGCCTCACTTCCCTGAGTGAACAATCCTCCCTGACATGGTACAAATATGAAGCCAGCATTTCTGGAATTCTAGAAACTCAGGTATTGTACATGACTTTCATCACAGGTGCATGATGCCACACAGTACTTCTTGATAGTTTTGTCGTTTACATTTAAGTTTTTTTATTACATTCAGTGTGTGTCTGCACATTCATGTGTGTGTGCATGTGCATATGTGTATATAACAGGACAATTGTCAGGAGCTGGTTCTGTCCTTTGACCATGTGAGTCCCAGGTACCAAACTGGAAGGTGTGGCTTGGTGGGAACACCTTTACCTCCCGAGGTAGCCCACCAGCTCCATTTACATTTCAAAGTGGAAATTTGTAATTCTCTAAGAGATAGACTATTTTGACATGAATAGAAAATACTTACAAAATGATAGATAATTGTTATAAAAGTTATATTACAAGCTAATAAAGCCATTCACATGCTTCTGTTAGAGCTAAGCTCTCCCCTTTTGCCAGTACACATGCTTAGATGTTTTCAAGACTTCTCTAAGATACATTGTATTATATTGCTTTTTATTCTTTTTCTCTGAAATGAATTTTTAAGCCCATTGATTCTTAATAAGAAAAACCACAAGTGAAGTCAAATGTACTTGGCTATAAAAAACAATAAAATCGCCCCAATAATAGCAAGTACAAACAGGACTGGATTTTTTAGAAGCCTTCTCTTACATTTGGCAGTATGCTTATTCACTTATTCATCAAAGTAGTGAATTGTTATCTTGTACAGAGCTCTGAGAGAAATGCTTCTGGCTTTGAATAGCATGTGAAGTACTCTAATACAAACAGTTCTTCTGTCAATCAAGTGAGTCATGCCTTCTCCATAAACATATGCACAGAGCTGTGGCATTATAATTGTACATGGTAAGCCCTGAGAACATACATATAAGTAACATTACATGGATTCAACAGCTTATAGTTAAGAATATGTCTGTATATACAAGTACATGTATGTAGGCAATAACAATTGATGGGGAAAAAAAAAAAGAGGTCATGGCTTTAGGGTGAGCCAGGAGCAGGATATAGAAGGGTTTGGAGAGAGGAAAGGGAAGGGAGAAATTTAATTAAAATACAATCTTAAAAATTAAAATGAATTGCATAAGTGGTATGGCAGAGCAGACTAATTGAGAAAAATAATTATGAAGTTATTTTTAGATGGTTCTCTTTTTTAACTGTAAATAAATAAGCTTGCCATCAAGTCTAATAACCTGGATTTGATCTTTATGACCCACGTGGTAGAGGAAAGAACTCATTCCCAGAAGTTATGCTCTGACTTCCACAGACAAACTATGATATTCATGCCCCACCCCCACTAAATATATAAATGTAGTTCAAGGTGAAGGAAACATTTACTTAGCTGGGCATGGTGGCTTACACATGTAATTTCAGCACCCAGAAGGAGGATCACTGTAAGTTCAAGACCAATCTGAGGTACATAGTGAGTTCTAGGTCAGCCTGAAACCTGAAATCCTTTCTCAAAAAGGTTAAAGGGTGAGGGTTGGGATGTTCATAGATCACATTCAGGTATTGAGGTTTACATTCATCATCCTAGAGGTGCTAAGTAAGCTCATGGGGGAGAAAAGATACCAGTGATCTTACCCAGCTCTGAAATTATTGGTCTGCTCTGTCTCTCTCTGTCTCTCTGTCTCGCTCTCTCTCTCCCCTGCCTCTCTCTCTCCCTCCCTCCCTTCCTCCCTCTCTCCCTCCTTCTCTTTCTCCTTGCTAACTGCTCTCTTGGGGGACAACTTCATTCCACAGGAGGGAATACATGTCCAGTACTGTACACTTGCTGATGATAGATAGATAGATAGATAGATAGATAGATAGATAGATAGATAGATAGATAGATAGATCAAACTAAAGAACACATGACAGGGAAGAAGATCATAGGCCCTGAGGGGGTACTGACTATCATTTAACTAAATTGACATAAAGTCGTTGCCTTGTAAATATTTATGTTTATACATATTGACAGACTCCCTGCTTGGCCTTAATCAGAGAAGCCTCTCTCTGGTGGATGATGATGAATGGCTTCACAGAGTACTGAGAACAAATGACAGACAGATGTGGACTAGCCCCGTATAAGACATTTATACCACCTGCTAAAGCTTGGGGAACACTGAGAAGGAGGGCCACAAAGAGTAGAGCCAGAAGATAAAGAGAAGAGGCACTAAGTTCCATCTTCTGAGAAAGACAGTCATTGCAGTCACAAACTCCCAGCACCTGTGGATGCTTGCACTGAGTCTGCACAGGAACGAATTCATTGACAATCAGACATAGATGGAGGAAGAACCCCGGGGCCATACCCCTCGCTGCTGGACTATGTGCTGGTGATAACATCCCAAAAGAGAACTCATTCCTTTCTGTGTCCATACACCACTGGGACTCCAATAAATAGTCCTAATTCGGTGGCCACACAGATGACTCACTAAAACTAAAAGTCATGGCTCTAGGATGGAGACTGGGATGCGGTTGATAGAGATAGAACCGAGACATAAGAGGGTGGTAAGAAAGCATAGTTAGAGTGCATGTATGCAGGATGAAGTTGCCAGAACTTTTAAGCATTTTAAGTTTTAAAAAGCGAATAAACTGAACATCAAATTCAAGAATTTAGAGCTACATAATACTGAGCTTAAAAATCTGAAAACTTGTGGCTTCAGGAGTAGCTATAAACTTGAGAGACTCTTCTGGCAATTCATGATGACACTGATTCTTCCTATAGATAAAAATCCTGTATTCATTATTTTCTCATTGCTGTGGCAAAATATCTACCAAAAGCCAATTAAGGGAGGAAGAAATGTTGACTGGGGCTCAAGCGGGCTTGCTGTTCATCATGGCCGAGAGGTCTTGGCAGCAGGACCACGACGCAGCTGGTCATTGCATCTATGGTCCTGAACCAGACACAAAGAAGAATGCTCAGTTTGCTGTCTCCTTTGTGTTTAGCCAGGATCCCAGCACATGGGGTGATGCCATCCATATTTAGGGCAGGGTTCACCTCAATAAACTCTGTCTAGAAATTTCCTCATAGAAACATATGATAATTTGCCTTTTAGGAGATTTGAAATCTTGTTGAGACTGTTAACCATCCTGTGTCCTCAGATATTTAAAGCTGGCTGCAGCAACTTTATTAGTCTAAAAATTCCTTGTTCCTTTAATTTTTTTTTTTTTTTAAATCTGTGGCATGATTTTAAATTGTAGAATTCTGGTCAATCTCTTTTAAACAGATGATAAAATAGCAATTATGCAGTCACCAAAAGATTGGTAGACAATAGGAGTCCTTTATAGTCTAAGTTATAAAGAAGACATGAAGGTTATAGAAACAAGAAGGGCTTGAACAAATGAGAGAAGAATCGAACCAGGTTTCAAAGTTTGGGCCAAGGGAAAGATGAGGAAAAAAATTGTAATTTTCAATTTGTATGTAGAAGCTTGGGGAGGAATCATGAAATCATGGCTTAGCCAAATGCTTAAGGATTAGGCATTGGCATGCTTGGAGTACCCCAGCTGATGGTGTACAGTGGTCCTGAAGCTGCAAACTTCCAAAAACTAGGTTCTGACCATCAGGAGCAGTCATTCTTTGGAGATGCTATTTTCCTAGTCAACAACTACTCAGTTTCTTACTTGATTGCTTG
This sequence comes from Mastomys coucha, assembly GCF_008632895.1. Lineage (NCBI taxonomy): Eukaryota > Metazoa > Chordata > Mammalia > Rodentia > Muridae > Mastomys > Mastomys coucha. The sequence goes on from NW_022196897.1 coordinate 100,810,591, forward strand.
CTAGGCAGGGAGGAGACTTGAATTTGTCCGGTAGGAGTCTGGCTGTCAGATGATACCCGTCTGCTTTCGGCCTTCACTTGTGCATAGTGAGGAAACGGATGGGCTAAAGCCTGGATGACTGCCCCAGCTGCTAAGGCTTCTAAAGCAAGGACAGAGTCACTGACAGGTTTGTCCCCATGGGGATGGAGCTTGAGACCTCCATCGCCTTCATGTCCCAAAGCCTCAAACCAGCGTGTGAAGAACAGCTATGTAGACACATGAGTCAAAGCACACAGCAACTCCATGGTTATTTGTTCTACTGGATTAGTTCCTTATGTTAGTAAGTTCCATTGTAGTTTTCAGCATTCTGCCTCTGTTGAGACATGGCTACCATCTCTTGTGACACACTTTATCCAGTGCCTGCCTGCTTTCTGCTGGTCATGTGGCAGTGGCTCCAAGTACTTATTTTGTGCCTCCCCTGTTAAAAGAAGAAATCCATCTGTTGCAATACAAGCATGAGAGGGGGAAAATGGACCCCCCTGTCTCCTCCTGGGTCGGAGGAGCTGGAGGCCCTCACTGCGCACAGTTAGTGCTGCTTCAGTGTACATGTAGTTAAGGCCAACTATTTGGAATTAGAAAACTTGTTGGGAGCTCATCCCTGGAAAAAAAAATGATTTTTTTTTCTTCATCTTCACCTAGGAGTGGGGACTTATGAAATTTCACTGATCCATGCTGACTTATATGGCTCTTATGTAGGTCTTTAGACAGCCGTGTAGCTGAGATATGATGGGTAGTCTCAAAGCAGGCATCCTGATTACCTAACTCTTACAGTCTTTCCAGCACACCTCTTCCACTGTGTTTCCTGAACCTTAGGTTTAGGGGTTGGCTTACCCAGTCCCAATTAGTACAACTCAGTTTGCAGGCTGTTTATTAAAAACAACTAACACTCTTTGTTTTAAGTGATATTCTCTTCAACATATTCAAATGGCTTTTTTTCTTCCATTTTCAAGTGTGTGTATATGCGTGCATGTCTATGTGTGTGTCTGTGTATGGACATGTGTGCATGCGAGCAGTTTACTCTGAGAGTCCTGTGTCTCTGCCTTCTAACTCTGAAAGAAGACCAGCATACCCACACTTGGCACTTACAGTTATTCTAAGGCACTGAAATCTGGTCCTAAGACTTGAAAGGCAAGCATCTCCCCTCAAATGATGTTTTTAAAAAGCTTATGACTATGGTGCTAAATCCGGAGAAGCACCATTCAAGTGTTTATACTATGATGAAATCAAAACCATCACCTTCTAATTTGACATTTTTCCCCTTTCTTCCCTCAAAAAAGATGACCTACTTTTCTCAGATCTTGGGGCATTCATTGACTCTCTTATTGAAAAACAGTTTTTTAAAATTATTTGAACAGATTTGCGTGTAATTTGTTAAGAGGTCAGTGGTTTTTTTTCCAGTAGCCAGAACTTTGGGTCACACTCATCTATAAATAATGTTTTCTTCACATGGGCATGAGTTTGCATTGCAACACCTTTGTACCCCATGACCAGGTGTGCACAGAGAAGGCTGCTGTTTCCCTGGGTGATGTAGAAGGGCGAGCATGCCATTGCCATCTGTGAATGAGTGGCAGACCAAAGGACATATCCTCAGAGAAGGCAACCACACATGTGAACAACTGCTTTGATCTCCACCATCTGGCTAAATTTCAGAACTGTGCTAAGGAAAGTAGGCAGGTTTGCCAGGCATGTTATAGTCTGCCTAGTCCTGTTCCCATATCATCTGTTCCTAAGTAAGGTGATGGGTTACTGCCTCATGGTCTCAGGATCCATACCACTTATCCATGGTAATTTCTGTCAAAAATAATTGAGGACAGCCCAAGTTTATAAAACACAGTGAATGTGTAAGTCTTGGTTCAGACTACTACTTGAACTTTAACAAAATGATATGGCAGCTGTTTTCCCAAGAGACTCCCCTGAGAACTGTTTAAAATAGTCAACTCAAATAGTATTGCTTCCTACAGATGAAGTCACTGAGTACAAGGGACCACACTGCTTGCTAGTTTTCAGAACTAGTTGCAAGAGAGGCCTGGATAAGGTTAACTGGGTGAAGTTCTTCTGAGACTCCATATGGGCTCTTCCCCTGTAGTGCCAACATGTGTTTACAAATTTTTGTTACATAGATCAGTGGTATTGTGTAACTTAGTCATGTAGCTTGCATAAGCAATGATTAAAATGATTTTTTTTTAGAGTGAATTCTACACTGAAGATGCCATCTTCCTTTTTCTTTCCAAAGTGTTTACAAGCATGCCTCATATCTGTCAGTATCCCAAGGTGACTGAAGCTGATAAAGATCTTGATAATAAGAGCTAAGCTTCAAATTTTCCAAGTACCAAAATGGCACACAGCTATGACCTTCACTAACTTTCTTCAGTAGATAATTGTACAAGAGGCATTCAAGCAGTCCCTGCGTGGCTCATTCCCTAAGTCATTTTGCTAAATATTTTCAGTTGATTCCATAGGATATTATTGACAGAATTGTCCTACCTAGCTTTTCACTGTCTGACTGGTTGCAATCTAACTCAATACAGATGGCATGCAAATCATTGTTATACTGTGCTTAGCACCTCACCTATGCCTTCTCTTGATGCTTGTCCTATTGCCTTTCTTCCAGTGTGGTAGTCCCTGGGATTTCAGACTAATTTGCAGGTGTATAAGACATATTTCAGGTGGAATTTTATTGTATAAAATATATCTACTTCCTGTCCAACACCCATGGTAGAGGTGTTTTATTCTGAAGTTCCATGCCTAGGACTCTGTCAACTACTGATGGGCAAGGCATAGGCAAAAATCTATTCAACATACAGACTTTTCTAACTTCCTAAAAACAGTATAACAATGATTTGCATGCCATTTGTATTGAGTTAGTTTGCAACCAGTCAAGAGACAGTGTGTATGTCAGATCATGAGGGTACAGCATATATAAATATTGTAGTGTTTCATATACAGAAATTGAGCATCCATAGAATATGGTCCCTGTCAGGGGTCCTGGAAATAGTGGTACATGCGCATACATGTGTACAAGTGTGTGTGTACATTCTCTCTCTACCACACTTCGTCTCATTTCAGATTGCTATAGTTATCAGCCAGTCTTACCTGTATTCCTCACCTGTGGAATGGACATAACTAGTGGCAATTGATGCTTTTATTAGCATTATTGAAGCCCTATAAGTCTAGCTTGTCTTAGCTAAGCTATATATGTGCAGGTGCTTAGAAATTAGATCTCTACCTGTAACAGTTAAATCTTTTATGGTTATTTTTCTTGTGTGTTTTTTTCCCCCCAAAGTTGGCTTTTCCAAAGCTGATATGTCTGCAAATAGACATATGCTTTAGGTCTAGACTTGTTAATTTACCTTGGAAGAAATCAGGTCACTGTCAAATCTGGCAACGTAGCTTACAAATACTTGGCAAAAATGATCTAATTAAAAACTTCTCTTCGATGAAGATCTCAGGAAAATGATCATTATCAGGCCTGGTTTTCTTTTCGGGATCTGTGTGCCCAAAGGTATACGTCACTCCTCATGTCATATTAAAAGTGTGTTGACTGTCTGCTAATAGTTCATCTCTTTCCTCCTACAGCCTCCAAGTCTGTTATAAACAGTATGCTGCGGGACCCTTCTCAGATTCCAGATGGAGTTCTAGCAAACCAGGTCTATCAGGTATTAATCACAGCTGCTTCCCTTGGCAGTGCTGTTATCTGCCTAGCAGAGTAGAAGACGCTAAACCTCATTTAATGACTGTCATCATAAACTATCAGTGAGGTCAGGGCGCACCATAAATGGCAATGCAATATTTTCGAGAAGAACATTTTACTTTTTAATAGCTTGCTTTTATAGTAAATAAAGAAGCATGTAATTTTTGTTTTCTGTGATGAAATCTGAATAGCCTTTTGATAGCTTTCTTTTGGGTGGTGGTGGGATTGGGGGAGTAATGACTGCTTTTAGGATATTTACTGTGGTGGGGTTGGTAGTCGCCCCAGCCTCTAACACCCCTCTCTTATTTGTCCACAGTGCATCGTGAATGACTGCTGCTATGGACCGCTGGTGGACTGCATCAAGCAGTATCCTTCCCCATAAAATTTTAGGTGCACGATTGACGAGCTTAGACTCGGTGGAGGAGATGTGTCTAGCTTTAACCTGACATAAAGTTCTGCTTCACAAAACACATTTCATACTCTCCTATTTTACATTCTATCAACTGGAGGGTCACTGCAGACCTTTCTTTTCTACCGCTTAGGAAAGATCAGCTAGGCCACAGCGAGATGTCAGTTCAGCAGGTGCACAGCTCCATGCCCATTTCAGACGGCTTGGTTTTTCAATGAGTTTAAAGGTACAGAGTCATTAGGCAGGTAACATCCTGTCTTGGAATATATCTAACCATCCCAGTGGCCATTTTTTAAAATATAACAAAGGCCCATTTAAGATGGGCCAAATTCAGTTGAGTGTTCTAGAATAAATTTTGAGTCTGGAGTTCAAGGATGACGGTATTAAATTGCCACCAGAGACTGTCACATTTTAAAGGGCAATGGACTCTCCTTGCTTAAATACTGATTGCAATCTGTACTGACACTTAGATCCCTAATAAACATTTTTAGAGAAACCATGTTAATTTTTCCTTTGGGACTGACTTGAAGGCCATGAAAGCAGATGTCCAGTCATTTCTCATTAAAGCCATTGAGTTTCCTAAGGAGTTAATGTCTACTTCTTAAAATAAGGCTGAGTGAATGGCAGCAATTTCAGTAAAGGAGAGATGATCCATAAACACAGTGAATTCTCACAACAGTGAGAATTCTGTTAACACTTTAGGGAAACAAGTACTTACTTACACAGTCGTCATAATTTTTGGTAGAGATCATTAAAGAAACATAGCCTTCCTGGGCTAGATTTTGTTAGTAGGAGTGGCAGAGGGGCCAGCTGTGACTCAGTGATCAACAGTCAGTTTTCGTTGGATTCTTTTGCAAAGCTGAGTATGTGTGTTCATATCCATATGTGTACATATATGTGTGTGCAATGTGAATATCCATACGTGCACATATGTTTATGTATGTGTATATTTATTTATATCCTTTTGGGTTCAAAAAGGCTTAGGGTCATTTAGAAAAATATTTTGAGACATGGTTGTGCTATGTTGTCCAGGCTGGCCCCACCCCGCCATCCTCTTGCATCCCTCTCCTTTGTGTTGGATTGCAAATGTGTGAGTCCACACCGAGTTTGAATGTTTTTCGAAGAAAATTACTTCTTTTCCTAAAAACATAGTTACAATTTGGCATAATCTTTGAACTGAGCCCTTTTGGAAAAATATTGAGTAACTAGCATGTAGTTTTTTATATATGCATTCTCTGATCTATTCCCCAAGCTAAAGTGAACCAAACCATGGTATTGTCAACATCTGGCTTTTTATTTTTTTATTAGGGTAAAGTGAAGGTATGCTTCTATTTTCAGTGTGAAATTAATGATAGTGTTAAAAGTTGTCAGAGCGCCAGCCCTGCATTGCCACAGTGATAAACTTAAGCACATTTATATAACAACTGACACCACCTCAGAGTGTCTTGGGCTGAATTACATGCTAATTTCAAAGCACATAAAATAGTTAAAAATCAATTTAAAGTTAAGGTTTTAAAAGCATAATGTCTTTTGAAGGATTGCATATTGATTTTAAATATAACTCTCTAATTATATATGCATGGACTAAAGTATGAAGTCAACTGCTTTGTAAATGCCAGGAGGCTATTTTTCAGTAATAGTTGAGACACTTACGGGAAACTAGATTGCTGTATCGCTGGCAAAGAAAATGGCTCGTGAGGTTATTTACAAGTTTTGCCCCATGGTCACGACCATACATCAATAATAGGTATCCTTATAGATGATGTCTAAGTATTTCTGCTTAGGGATCATTATAAATTCTGTCTGGAATATTTTCCCTGTATACATATATAGTTTTTGCCATCATTCACATTCTCTTTTTTTTGGCTATGTGTTGTCAGTAGGATTTAATGTACTATATAATTTCAATTGATAAATATAATGACGTATGTCTATAAATTATATTCACTGGCTAGATTCTAATTTTTGCAGTTCCATTATGCTTATTACCAGTAAAAATTACTGCTTTTATAAGCTTTATTTTCTAGACCTTGCAACTTTTTGTCCACATCATACAAAGCATATACTTCTATATCAAGAAGTATATCTTTCCAAAATTTAAAATTGGTGATCGCAGTTAACTGCAGAATCAAATGTCCTGGGAAGTTTGTGGAGAGACTGGTTGTATCTCTGCATTCAAGTCTGTCAGTTTCATACACTGTAAATAAGCTTGCGAAGGTGTTCCCTAAATTGATCAACAGGAATTATTTTATTTCACACTGGTTGAAATTATTGGTTTTTTTTGTAAGTGAGACACGCTTGTCTGTGTGATCCTGATAATTTGGTAGTTTTGTTAGCCTTGCTTTCTCTCACTAAAGTATGTCAGCAGTTTCGTATAAAAGAAGCACACACACATTTGGTAGATGGAATAGAAACCAAACCTCCATACTCCATTATGAAAATATTACAAGGAGATATGTGTGTACAGAGAATAAAGTAAATTGGTCCTTTGCTAAAGTGACAGGTCACCAATCAGTGGTAAAGAAGATGGGTTTCCAAGGTGCTTCTCTTTTCTTTTGATGACTACTCTGCGTGTGTTTCTGTGTCTGTGGGTGTGCGCGCGCATATTTATTAGTTTATTTTTGTTTAATTAATTAATTATGTGTGTAAGGTATGTTCCCACCTATACATTTGCCTCTGTATCTCATATCCACCAAACAAACTCAATGAAAAAGCAGTCACTTCAGTCTTCCAAAGTGGGACTCAAGGCCCGAGCTGTTAGACAAAGGTCTGAAGAAAGGTAAAGGGAGATGATGATGCAGGAAGCTTTGGGCTGTGGGTTTCATTTCTCTACCATCAGTAACCTCACTTTCATGATTCAACATTTTAGATGTAAATAATTTACAACAATAAAAGTGAGAGCACATTTATGTGGAAAGAAGTAAATAATTTAGTTAGAAAATGTGGGATACCCTGGTAATGAGATACCATTGAGACTTATCAATCAAGTGTCTTCAATGGACTCAGAAACTGTGTGAAATTCTGTGATTTACCATTTTTTGTTTCCTTTATTTCTAGTTAATAATTAAATAAGTACAGTCATGTGTATTGGAAGAAGAAAGAAAAACATGGCAGAAGCAGTAATGGTGGCTTGGCCTTGTTCTGATCATGGACAAATCTGACCTTATTTCTTGAATTTCAATAGTAACCTGTAACCCACTGATAAAGAGCAGGATAATTTTCTGTTTTTTTTGTTTTGTTTTTATTTTGTTTTATTTTTTAACTAGTGAAATATAAGTTGTCTTTGATTTAAGTTGAGGGCTTGCAGTACTTGATCAGAAGAACCCTCTGTGGTAAGTCCAGGGGTACTGTACCCATGTTGCTGTTACAGGGTTGTGTGGTATGGACAATGAAGGAGGTATAACTGACTGCTCCTACTAGCTGCTTTCAGAAGGACTGACGGACCAGAAGAGTGTGACACTTCTTGAGGCTTGGTATCATCTCTTTCCTTCACCAAAGAGAACAGACTTCAAAGTTTTGCCACTGGCTTCATTATTTACAAGTCTTAGGACCTTGAGCACAATCCTCGGCATTTCTGAACTGTACTTTACATGACTGAAAAAATGAAACTGAAGTCATCTACTCTTGGCATTGCTTTGTAGGTTCAAAGCTGTCAGTGTTTGACGTAAAGGCTTCTTACGTGCTCCTTAGGAATCATCAAGTATTAACAAGTATTATATAATTCTGATGCTTTGGGGAAAATTGTGATCGAACACAGGCCTCGGAGTGAGCTCATTCCTGCCTTGTTTGCTTGTTTCTCCTCCTTTATTGCCAGAGATGAAACCCAGGTTGCCAAGGCAGCTAGGTAGACACTGTACTCCTGTGCTGCAACAGATATTAAAGCATTTTTTCAGCCACTTATTTTACCAAATATAGAATAATTTTTTTATTATTCTATACCCAACCCCTCACCCTTGGCTTTCCCACACATTAAGTGTCTCTGTGCATTTTCTTCTCTGATTCTCTTCCCTCATCTGTAAAATAAGCTTTTTATACTTCTGAGGATCAGATAACATACTTAAATCACTTGATAGGATGCTTGCCATCAAGAAAGCACTGGAGCAGTTTATATGTTTCATGTGCATTTGTGTGCTTAAAAAATGTACACACACACACAGAGAGAGAGAGAGAGAGAGAGAGAGAGAGAGAGAGAGAGAGAGGATGAGAGAGAACAAGAGAGAGAGGATGAGAGAGAGAAAGAGAATGAGAGAGAGAGAGAGAAAGAGAGAGAGAGAGAGAGAGAGAGAGAGAGAGAGAGAGAGAGAGAGAGAGAGAGAGAGAGAACGAGAACCTTTTTACCACAGGAAGTGAAGCCAGTAAAGCCAGAGCTGATGACTGTCAAATGAATCTCACACATTTCTAGACTGTAAGATTGAAAACTGTTAGGGCAGAGACTGAGTTAGTTACTGTTCTTGAGTTAGTTTCTGTTCTTTCTCATTCTCGGTGAGTGTTTAGTTAACATGTACCAAGTTGAATTGGAGGTTTGTTTGTTTGTTTTCGTTTCTAACACAAACTAATATATATTTTAAGTGCCTCCCCTTCTTTTAAAAGAATTAAAGTCACAGTGATTTATAAATCATTGCTTTCCAAGGTGTGTACGTGTTATAAAAAAAAAAAAGAGTGGGGGGGAAAATGCATATAGAAATTTCCTTCCTCAAAGATGTAATCTGGGTAGGAAGTCTTGTGTATAATTACCATAATTCTCCAATTCATCTCAACACATAGTATTATTAGTATAGTATAGTATTAATATATAGTTGGTATTAGACTTTTCTTGTTAAGCCCTTCTGTGTGTGTTGCCTCCTTAAGTGAAATGTCTAGCGCTATTGGCTATGAGCATGAAGTTCTGCTGAGAGACTTGCTTCTGAAGAAAAACCTGTCGTTCCTAGGTAAGTGTTGTTCAAGCCCTCTGACTTATACTGTCTTCATGGGTACTTAAAGATGAGTATTTTCAGTCTTCCACATGCAGGTACAGTGAGCTAAAGGGAGAGAGAGGATAATGACTGATGTTCTGCATGCTATCTTTTATTGATTTAGACTCACTCCCCTATATAGACAGCACATGCACAGGCTTACAATTAATATTTTATAGAATAAGTGGCTGAAAAATGCTTTAATATCTGTTGCAGTATTACTTTTGGTGTCATGAGATATTAACCATAATCTAAGCCTTATGAGAGAAAGAAACAAAGAAATATTGTCTATAAAATGCTTTATATATTAAAGTGAATACTTAGAAAAATTCATGTTAGGTATGTTCATGTCCGCATACTGGAAAGTCTTGTTATTAAAAAGCAAAATATTACGCTTTTATTGCTTTCATGCCAAGTATTAATTGTACCATAGGTTTAGTATGATTTTTCAAAATCCCCCTACGTGTGCATTCATATGTGACCCAGTAGAGAATTCTACTGCTCAATGTTATTTCTTTCATCTCTTCATTGTCAGAAATAAAGCCTGGAACAACATCCATATAGTAATGGGGCATGGCAACCATAAAACACCCAGCGAAGCATTAATTTTTCTCCCCTGTTGTATCTGTGGCAAGCAACAAAAGATCAACAGCAATCGTGCTAGTGAGCAGATTTGTGCAGACATCGAAGAAACTTCATAGTATAATGTTAGGGGCTAAAAGGGAAAACATATTCCATTGCTTAATTTTATTGTAAAATGGACAAGACACTGGCCAAGGAAAGTTAAATCCATAAAATCTAGGCTAAAGCTTTCCTACTTCCTAGTCATTTAGTTCATAGCCCGGAGGAGAGTGGAGTGGGGTGAGCTGCGAGCTGAGAACGATCACAGATAGTCAACCAGTTGAAGTTAAAGAAAGTTGATAAATTAGGAATGTGGTCTCCAGTTACTAAATTTGGACAGGAGACACAGCCAAGTGTTTTCATATGAAAAGGGCAAGTAAATTGTAGAGCCTTCAGGAATAATGTAGTGTGTGAATAAATTTCCTTTTAAAAAACACGTAATGCTAAATAAAATGGGTTTCAGCTCAGAGCTAGTTACAATAGGTGCCCATGAGGCACTCTATCATGTTTTAGAACTGTAGTATTCTGATAATATTATAATGTGTGTGATCTTCCCATTATCCAGATGCAGGTCATTGTAGTGGTCTTCCTTGAGCTCACTGGTGTCATCCTTCCTACCATCTACCTCTGGACAGTCACACCCCCTCAGGCTAGTCTTCGTCTAGCTTAACTTCTGTTCACTTCCTCCCTGAGGACTAGCAAACTCCAATGGGAAGGAAGATCACAGAGAGTTTGGATGTGACCTAAACTTAAGTCTAGAACCTCAGCTAACTGGAACTGAGTGTGTTTGACTAGACTCACTTCAAGTCACAAATACCAGTGCTGCCATATGGTCCAATAACTGTTTCCAATTGCATGAATGTACAGAAATACTTAAATATTGAATTTGATGGGTCCCACATACTCCATTCTGCTCTGGGCTATTCAGTGAATTATTTGATGGAAGTGTATTGGTTGTGTGAGTTTTCTTGAAGGAAGTGTGAGCAGATTACCTGTCTTTGGAACTCTTGTTGGTCTGAACAAATTAGATGCTCCTTTACTTTTTTCCTTGAGTCCTGCCAGCTGCAATACATCCATCCCACCTTCCGTTTTCCTACTTGTGTCTTTTCTCATTGAAATTCCTCTCTTCTGTGAGCAGGTTCTTTGTAGGTAAACAGCTCAGACTCAGTTGCATCTTTTACAGCCCAAAGCAAAGGCCAGACAACAGCCTGCTTGTGATCCTGGTCCACACGTGCTACTTTCAGAAATTGCAATGTAGTGTTTAAGTTCACTAGCCATTGGGGAGCATCCCCATAGACCCTCTTCATCAAGGAAGCCATCAATATCATCAATGTCTCTTCATAAATGTTACACCATTCAAAATAGAGGACAGATAGTGTAGGATTCCCCATTACGGAGACTATGTAATTGCTCTCCCCACCCCCAGCTCACCATAAATTCTGGTAGTCCCTGTTTGAGCACCAGTTCTGTAGTGTGACTTTGCTTGGTGTGACTTAAACATTGATCACATAGATAGGTCATCAGTGAAACACCAAAAAAAGGGTTCCATCCAACTCATGCTTGAACCAGTGAAGCAGTGATTTTATTAGAGTTATTTACAGGCACGTGTTACTCAGAGGCAGCTGTATCACAGATAAGTCCGCCCCACTGTAATCGAGAACGTTTTGTGCTGGAGCTCACTATAAAACATACACTCAGTTCCACTGAAGGAAGGCTCCTCTCCCAGGCAGGTTTCCACTGTTTTTATAAGTTGTGGGAGTGGCTTTCTGGATCTTACAACTTTCTGAACCTTCTAAGTTTTGTTAGCTTTCTAAGTCTTAGGAGACTGTCTCCTTCCTTGGAATATGGAGTGTGTCAATTCAGAGGAAATAAGTGTGTGAGAAGGAAATACTCTAAGAAGGTACCTAACTAATATTTTTTAAAAATGACTAGTAGTAAGCTTAGACAAATTCTTACAATAATTTCAGTTCTGTTTAGAGTATTTCCTCATTAGAATATAAACACATGTTAGTTTATTCTATGCATCCTAAGTGTTCCAATGTAGCAACAACCTAACATGTTTATTTATGATTAAAACATGAAAATCTAAATCTTGTGTGGAGTTATTGTTCTTTTACTTTATAAATACCTCCTCGGTGTTTAATTAGCTGGAAAGTATTGTGCCAGGCAGACTCAAATAGATGATCATCTTAAAAGCAGTATGGGATAATATCAGTATATAAACAGCTTGCTAATCAACCATATTTTTTCTTGCTTGTGTGTCTGTTCCTTGAATGTTGTTACAGACATTGTAAATGTTTGCCTCATTCTTCAATAGGCAGAAAAAAGTCTCTTTCTTCCTATGTCTCTCTCTCTCTCTCTCTCTCTCTCTCTCTCTCTTTCTGTCTCTCTTCCCTCCCCACCCCTCCTCTTCCTGCTGCACTTCTAATCACTAGTTTTACGAAACAGCCTTTCTTATTGTTTATTATTTAACTATTAATTCTTTGTACTTTAGAGCTCATGACTTCCCTCTAAGTCTTTTCTTCTGTTGTAGAATTTCCAACCATTGTATTTTCTTTGACCTCTTGTCTCTCACCAATAGAAAAGAAAACTAAGTATCATTTTTCTAGCCTTGATTGTGTCTTGAGTTTCCTTGTCTTGTAGCTATTAGCTGAGCCGCTGAGCAGTTTCAGTGACATAGGATGTAGCAAGGCACCGTAGTGCTGGGAATGTGGTGGAAGGGTGGTCCTGACAACTGGAAGTATACATTTACTCCTGCAGATTTATCCTGCCTCAAAAACTTACCTGTTTCATATTACCCAAATATTTGAAATAAGACACTTCAAAGATGAATAAATAATCTTAATTTCACTAACTTAGAAGTGATATTTATTCCACAAGCTAGCAAGTGAGCTAAATATTGTTCTAAGAATACATCAGTTAAGGTCCAGCTTTTGTAGAGCCCTGGGCCCTGTTCCAGAGGGAGCGTGGGTCTGTCTAGTGAACCCTACTTAGCAGGTATACACCTAGTATCTTCCCCGAGGAAGTAAATGTGCTTGGGGTGGCTTTTTAAAGTACACTGAGTTTGTTTTTAAACGTAACTTTGTATTTTAATTACTTTGTAGTTGTGTGATATGTGTAGGTATGTCCACATGAGTACAGCTGACCACAGAAGGCAAAGGCAAAGGTCACCTGGAGTTGGAATTACAGGTGGTTGTGTGCTGCTCTGTGTGGGAGCTAGAGATAAAACTTGGTCTTTACTATTGAACTTGCGCTTGCCCTCTCTCTCTCTTTCTCTCTCTCCCTTCTCTCCCCTTCTCTCTCTTGCTCCTATTCTTTTTTGTACTAAAAGCCAACAGGAACATTCATATACTATTTTTATACTAAAAACTGCTAGCTAAATTTTAGAGGTTTGAAAAAAATATCCTCTGCTTCCTCCTAAATTGTTTTCCTTAAGGAAGTTGTGTTAGACAGAGTTTTGTATATTCCTCGGCTCACTTTCATCAGAGTTCCTCTTGGATTCCAAGATGGCTGCTTTGACTTACCAGGTTGACTCTCTTACCACTGAGCTCACCAGTCTTTTAAGTGATTATTATGGGAAAACACTGAAAGGCTTTTTAAAATGCTTTTTAAAAGTTAACTCAAGTATGAAAACTTACAGGAAATCCCACTATAGATCTCAGTGCCTCTCAGCAGTTCTTTCCACAGCTCGCTCAGTTAGAATCAACACTGAGTCGTTAGCATTTAAAGTCTCGATCATATCAGGAACTGCACCCATATCTACTAAGTTCAAGTGCACAGAGAACACTTTTCTTAAAATTGACGAGGGGCCTTAGTGCTCCTCCCCATTGCCTCCAAGTGATTCGTGAGACCATGCTTTCCAATACTGTTCATCTTCTCCCCAGCTTTTATTTTGAGGGGAGGGGTTGACTAGCTTTTAGGGATGTTTTTGAGACCTTTGGGCTGAGAGCAGTGGAATTCAGTGAAGAAATGATGACAGCGATGGGAGAGTAAGACCATTTGCACCTCTAGGAAAAATACAAAAGAACTCATCCTGGAGACAGAGGAGAAACCACTCGTCAGCACAGGCTGGCATGTCTCCAGGTCAAGGGGACTTTCATTAGTGCCTCCAACAGCCACCGCTGAGTGCAAACTATTGTTAAGTTTGGCTTAATAAGGATGGCTCTGCAGGTATTTTCTTCTCTCCAGCAAATGTTACCCCGTTAGTAGACACTAACAATTACTTTGAGTGACACCTGAGAGGCACTTACTTTAGCCCTGCCTCACTCCTGCCCCCCATGTTTAGACAAACCAGCATATTTTACACGGTGCATTTTGAGCATCCATGTATTACTCTCTGGGACTCCAAGAGGGTCCAATGTGTAAAGCCAGATAGGCTTAGTGAAGGATGTCCCTTGACCAAAGAAATTAGGATCTTTGTTTCTAAGAGTTCATCTGTTCCTGCTGTTTCCTTGGATACCTTGAAACAAGTATGCTGCGCTAGGGCAGTGATCTTAATTTGACAAATGGGATTATGACTTCAGGTGAGTAGCAGGCAGCAGAAGCAGGTGAGGCAGAGAGTGCTTAGCTGGTTTACATGCAGATGTTAACAGTGATGAGAGACTGGAAATAAAATGTGATTATGTAGGCTGTAGAGAGCAGAGACAGCTAGATACTTTTTCATAAGGAGTCAACCACTTAACTGCCTGTCTATTGGAAGGTTAAAAAGAAGGTAGGTTTTGCAGGGTCAGGGATGTGCTATTAGGGGCGTAGGTAATTGGGGTTCCACCCCCTTCCTGCAATAAAAAGAGATTGCTCTCAAGTATGCTTGTATACACTTCCCTCTAGAACTAAGAGAGGGGAACCGTAGACAACATCCAGCTGTTTGAACACACACACACACACACACACACACTCTCTCAGATACACCAAAGAGTGGTGATGCTGTTACTTCTTGCTCCAGGCCCGCAGCCCTTCCCTTGCTGTCACTATGATTAGATAGCATGCCTACCGGTCTTCTGCCTTCCTGATTGACCACTAACAATTTCTGGAAATTATTTTGGTTGTTAGTGGCAGAAATCCAAAGGAACCATTGCACATGCACACACAAAGCACTAGTTGGTTTAATTCAGACCTGGCAATGGCCAAGGAGAGCACTTTGCTTTGGGTGTGCCTGGCATTCAGAAGACAAGTCTGTGTCACCCATGCCTCGTGTGCCCTTGACCTCTGTACTTTCCAATGCTGCCCTCCTTCTCAAGAAGCAAAGATGGCCACTGACAGGTTTCTTAGCATTATAATCTCAAAATAAAGTTGTCCTGTCACCTCAAAAAAAAAATCACAGAAAGGGATCTGATGTCAGCTGCTCTGATCCAGTGTCAACTCAGAGCTGAGTGGTTGGGGGACAGGTCACTGACTATCTAGCAAAATCATAGTGTGGGATAGCAATGCCAGGCAGGATAGCTGCAGGGAATCCAAACAAAACATTCTCTCTCTGCAGTGAATTAACCGCAGTTTCCATTTTTATTCTCCTTACAGAGCTTACCTGGAGTCAAGTCATTTACTATCATTACTGGATTGACTCTGTGGTCTGTCTATAGTTGCAGATTTTCATATTTAAGGATATATGTGTTTCAGTGTGGGCTCTTAGTTATGTCTTGTAACTGTGAATATGCCTCTTATTCAGGGAGAAACAGCAGGGAGAGATAAGCTAACATTTAGCCACTCATCAGAATTTTAAGGTTGGCATAGGCTCTATGTTTTTGAAGGAGAAACTAAGTCTTTACATTACAACCTAGAACCTCCCAGTAGCCTCTGAGGGTGTGTGTCATATGTCTGCTGTGGCAGTTTGAGCAGGAATGGCCCCATAGCCTTGTATGTTTGAAAGCTTGGCCCATAAGGAGTGGTACTTTAGGAAGTGTGGCTGTGTTGGGGGAAGTGTGTCACTGGGGTTTGAAGTCTCAGATGCTCAAGCCAGGCCCAATGTGTCTCAGTCTTCTTGTGCTGCCTGCTGATCTGGATGTAGAACCCCCAGCTTCTCTAGCACCATGTCTACCTGCATGGCGCCCCGCTTCCCACCATGATGATAATGAACTGAACCTCTGAGACTGTAAAAAATGTTTTTTTTTTTTATAAGAGTTGCTATGGTTAAGACTAAGACATATATCATGCTGATTTGTCTGTTCCTTTGAAGCATTAAGCCAAAAACATTTCCAGTGATTTGCTTTGTTGTTGATATTTGTGTCTCCCCACTTCACACGCAGCCAGGACGGCCTACCTAGCTGCTCTTCACACTGCTCCTATTTGTTTCCTATCTTCAGTTTCTCCTAATATTGTCCCCTACAGACGTAAGCAGAGGATAAGATCACACCAGTCATTTGCACTCCTTATTAGTGGCTTTGATAGAGGCGTTGGGAAAGAGGTTGAAATGAATGGTTGTAATGAAATTTGAGCTTTGATAACGATTTCATTTCTGTGTGAGGTAGACGTACCAATCCGTATTTGTGTTCTGTGTACCCTTACACCATTTGCATATCATAATGGCAGCTGTTACTGAAGCCCTCCTGATGCCTTCAGCAGAAAAGACTGTGAGACTTCTTCTTAGGGAGCATACGGAAAAGAAAGGTTGCAACTCTAAGCACTGAAATAAGAATGTTTCAGAAAATGTGATGTAGGCACATGACGTACTAGTGAAGAAGAGATACAATATAGTTTTGTATTGTGTTGATGTATTTGCTTTGGGCCCTCTCTGAATTTACAAATGATGTGCAATATTTTAAATGTGTATCTTTTAATCACTTGTATATTTTATTTAGTAGTTTCTATCCGTTGAGAAAATCATGAGTCACTTCAGAGTGACTTGTCATTTTCAGGTGTTACAAACTGGAATTTTGTACATTTTCTTTGGAAATGATATATATCTTAAATTTAAAGATTGTAATAGAACAGCATAGGTTAAGGAAAACATTTTCTTAATAGTCTTAAATATCATACTTAAGTATATCTTAACTAGTTTCAAATGTGTCTTATTCTCTGACTAAAACTCAGCCCTTTATTTTAAACAAAGGAATTGTGTAATTAGTAGCTAATTGCTTTGGATATTTTGGGTATTTCAAGGATATAATTCAAAAGCCATTGAAATTAAATGCTCATGATGTTCTTTACACATTTGTGACCCCCCCTTTTAAAAAATCACCTAAGAACAGGCCTGGTGATGTGAAAATAAACAGAGACCTGTGTTGTTCTTGAATCATTGAAATAGTATTTAAAAGTAGTTTTTAAAATCTCTTTCTTCTGTTGGCACAGTTTTGTTGAATTTTGGGATGTAAGGACAGGAGGACTTCTGAAACTCGAATTCCCCTGAATGGTATCTGACATGTGGCTACCCATTGATCACACAGAAGGGAAAGGAGAATCCCTCACTCTTCATAAGTATCACACATGTTCTAACTTACGTATTGCCATAATTGAGGATTATAAAGTAATGTAGAGTCTGTGAGGACAAAGCAGGACTGGGTTGACATGGACTCTCATCTACTGTCATTTCTATTTAAGAAGTCCAAGCCTTGGTGGACAGCTTTACTTGTCTTGGCTTCTTTTAGGATGTATTAGGTAGAATGTGGATGTACTCATCTCTAACACTTTACTAGGACAGACACACAGTTTTGTGAGGTACCTGTTATCTAGAATTCTTCATTTGGTCAACAAGTGTGCTTGTAAGTGAAAATATTCCTGTATTTATTTTGATGATGAAACCTTAGACCATGAGATTAGTGAATTTAGAAGATCTGAAATGTATATATATATATATATATATATATATATATATATATATATATATGTGAATGTGAATGTATTTATATGTATACCTTGGGTCAGAAAAGTCTTCCAGTCTGCTGTGTTCACTGACTAAGGTCAGTAGAACTGATAGGGTAAGTATACTAAAAGCTCTATTTCAGATTGTTGTCTTCATGGTTTTCTCTTCTCTTAAGTAACACTATTTCTTTTCTTTCCTTTTTTTTTTTTTTTGAGAGTATGTATTTCAGACATCTAGTTTCAGCTAGGGAGAGTCAAGAATCTGAAGTAACTAGTTAACTAAAGTATGTGTAAAGTATAAGAATTCTGTATGAAATCCATGGTTCTTGAAGAAAACGTAGAGGTTGCACGTCTTACTATAGAGGAGGGGAAAATCTTCACAGATCAATAGTTAGATAAGAAGTAGGATTGTGATCATGGCTACCCAATAATAGTACAGTCCCTTGTACAAAATGGGTTTCTGGAGGGATTCTGCCCAAATCTATAGACTAGATAAGGGAGGTGTTACTTAAAACATTACTGATGGAAGAAAAATTTTTAAAGAAAGGATCACTTCTGTCCTTTTACAACTTCAGTGAATTGAGGTTCAAACATTTGGAAAAACCACAGGACTTTCAAACAAACCTCAAACTTTGGACCAATATCGCTGCCTCTGTGCTGTGTCTATGCCTAAGGCGTTAAATAAATTTAAAAACAAAGAAACCATACAGTAGAACTGTATGGCTTTACAGAAACCATAAATAGAATTCAAAATGCACGTTTAATTAATTTACTTGGTTTTTTTCTGGGTATTGAATACATGTGGAGGGTCTGCTGGTGGTGAGGAGGACACCCGAGTCAGGTCCTCAGAGCAGCAACATGCATGTGTCCAAGCCTGTGGGCACCATCACACTGCAAAGGAGCCAACACATAGTGGTACAAAGAACTAAGGGCAGAACAAGGCACATAGCTTCAGACTTCTGCAAATGGAGCGTGCCAACCAATTTTAAATCTGTACTCAGAGGTTTAGAAAGTGTTCTATTGTTAGGAACCCATCTGAAATCCAAGGGCCTAGTCTTGTGAAGACTCGATGCCCCAGTGTAGGGGAATGCCAAGGCAGGGAAGTGGAAGTGGGTAGATGGGTGGGGAGCACCCTCATCGAAGCAGAGGGATGGAGGATGCAATAGGGGGCCTTTAGGGGGAAAACTGGGAAAGGGGATAACATTTGAAATGTAAATAAAGAAAATATCCAATAAAAGAAAAGGTTAAAAAAAAAAAGAAGAAGAAGAAATCCAAGGGCCAAGAAAGAAGCCTAGGAAGCTGGGTCAGTAGCCAGGCTGGCCCATGGCCCAGTGAGCTGGCTGCCTGTCCACAAGAGCTTCTGCCTATGCTTCCACTATTCTCTCCTCTGCACTGTTCTCTCCTCTGAACATCATCAAGTTATCCTCTCCCTTTCTAAGGAGAAATAAGCAGGTTGGGGGACCCCTCCGTGGGGGCATGAAATGGAGGTGTTATAGCAAGTGACTGTTTTGTAAGTAAAAGACAGGGCATTTCAGATGTTTTGAATAACCTCTTATTATAAGAAACACTGGCAAGGACTCAGATACTAAGGTGCTATGCCGGGTATACATAGCATCAACTTCATAGATACTGCAAACATGGAAGGACTTGGAGAGGGGAGGGGAGGCAGACAGACTTAGGGCTGAGACTTTGTCCCCTGGTACTTTGGAATTCTTTACAAAAAGATGGAAACATTCCCTAGCTTCATCTAGTGGCCAGATTTGGGGTTTGGGATTTTATATTTTTACATTAGAGAAGCCATGGAGTTGCAGTCCCATGGGTGATTTTGCAGCATGCAATGTGTAGTGTACTTCAGCTTTTAAAAGGGTCTGACTGTGCTTGCGGATTGCTTGGTGACCTTTAAAGTTTTATTCTGAGCTGTTGTCAGAAGCATATCATTGTTTTAACATCTACATAGGCTGATGGAGCTAAGAAAGTTTTAATGAAATATTATCTATTTTTTTAAATGTCAGCCAGCTTTTAAAACTATCCATCATGTGTCTAAATCATCTCTCAAAACACTAGGGTTGATGTGAATAAGTACCTCTTTCATTAAAGTTTTCCTGGTCAGAGTACAGTTAAAGGGTAGAAATTTTCTGGTCTATTTTTGTAGCCCAGTTTCAAAATTATTTTGTTTTAAAAATAACCTTAGTTTGATTTGTATTTCATTATTTCAACAGCTTGATTTTTTTTTCTTTTATTTCAAAGAGAGAGAACTGTTCTGAATGCATCAAGCCTTCTTAATCTGAGTCAAAATACCAACTTTTAACAGCATTCCCCTTAGATATCTACTTTATTGTGTGTCTTCTCATTAAAAGCTTATTTATGTTTAAAATGCTGACCTTTCAGGATGTACACAAGAATGCTCTAAAACAGAGCTTCTCAAAGCTGGCCGTGAAACACTGTCTTGGGCTGACAAATGGATTGGAAATAAGCTACCCAACACTGGGAATGGGCCATTAATTTTAATCAAAGTTGATGCAGGAAGGCCAATGGGATGCATGACAATGTCAACAGCCCAGTAGGTGTTAAGAGACCACTCGGCCTTCCTTGTTACTTGGTTGAGCCATTAGTTGAGGTTGGGTGAAGACAGAAAGCCATGCCTGGAATTGAATGACCTGGTCACTCCAAAATCTAATGGAGAACTCTCTGTTTCAGAAATCACATCGTAATGCCATTAGAAGTCAAGGACAGCATTTAGAAAATACTAGGAGGGTTTTTTTTTTCCCCCCAAGCACCTTGCTAGTTTTTCCAACTTTATCTGGGTCTCCGTTTCCCTGCTTTCTTCCCTTCCACCAGGATCATTAATATTTACAGAAGAAACTGTAAAGACAGGGAAAACCTCTCCAAGCCTGTTTGCTTTTCAGATTTCAGGGCATCAAACTCTAAATCGGAGAAACAGTTGTATACCTAAGGGATGAAACAAGACAACCAACTGTGGAGATCTCACTTCCTTCCTTTGCTTTTATTAATTTAATCCAGAGTTTCTGGAGTACTTTAACAGAAGCATTTATTTCCTGCTTGCAAAGGCTACCATGCTTCTGCATTACTGTAAACTGTCAATATTGACTACTGGCAATGGTGACTTCCTCTGTAGCAGGTCTCTTTACTTTCCATCAGTAAGTATATTTATTTTGAGAATTTTCAATTACCCAAAAAAAGGTAGCTCTTGACAGCTTGGATTAATGATGTTTATAATAAAGACATAAAAATGCAAAAAGGACAAAGAAGCATTCTTGTATCTCTGATTCAGGTTTGGGAAGAAAATTCATTTATTCTGACATGGCATTGCACGCATAAGACACGTATGGCTGCATTAGTAATTTTTACACATATTTAAAAAAGAAAAGCAATTATATTGCTGTCTTTTTAATGGAGTGCCTCGATAAATGATAGTGTTTGTTCTTCCTGCAGATGAGGATCAGCTCCGTGCAAAGGGCTATGACAAAACCCCAGACTTCATTTTACAGGTGCCAGTGGGTAAGTCCTTGAGCTTGGATATGCATCTCTGTATACAAGGGGATTGGTTTTTTGGTTTTGGGGGTTTTTTGTTTTTGTTTTTGCATGTTATTATTAGCAAATGTTTTCAGAGTAGATTATCTTTATAATACCATGTTGAAATGGGTAAACTCATTGGAAAAGATGATCTTAAATTGTCTCGCAGTTGGTTCAGAAGCCTGTGCCTCAGAACTTCTCCATACAGAAGGAGCATGCCTTCTGAAGGCATTTTTTTTAAGTTGCCATTCTCAACTCATATCTCTAAATTTTGAATTTTAAAAATACAGCTTTGCCAGACAGCCAGGCACACTTTGGTCTTGACATGTCACTTGTCGAGCCACAGAACAGCATCATGAACACTAAGAAAGGGAGTTTTGAAGAATAGGGTGAGGAGAACAAGATGAAACTGTGGCCCCAGCGTGCCTGGTGATGAACTTACACAAACGTGTTGTTTTATAAATTACGCCCACAGTGAGTGGCAGAGGCTAAACCCCTGCTCATTAATGTGAAGCATAGAGAGGCCAGGGCATAGTTGAGGCTTTTCAATCTTCCCTCTCCTTCACCATGTATTAGTAATGCTTTGTCCCTTAGCTGTGGAAGGGCACATAATTCACTGGATTGAAAGCAAAGCCTCATTTGGTGATGAATGTAGCCACCACGCCTACCTGCATGGCCAATTCTGGAGCTACTGGAATAGGTAAGGTCCCATTATTTTTCTCTTAAGATAAACGATACTCAGCTGAAGTCTCATTAGAAAAAAAATATTTTGTTTAGCTGGTAAAAATGCTAGGAGCCTTTTTTTCCTAGTAAATACAGATTCTGATTAATGTATTCATTTCAGATAATTTAAACTTCTCTGCTTTCATGATGTTGCTTCATTTTTTAAAACTTAAAAATCTGTGCTTAAGGTCAAAACAAGTATAGCCTATTTCCTGCTTTACAGTGATTACATTAGTGTCACTTAAAGTATGGATAAGAAGCTGTGGTGCATAATATGGTATAGAAACTGGATTTTATCCTTTTGGGGTAGAATTTATGCTTCCTCTTAGACCATAAAAATTAATTTATTCCCAGTTACCTGAAGATAGTATCCAAACCACGTGAAAAATGAAAATGATTTACATGACAACAGTACCAAACAGCTTATATACAGATTTCTACAACCATCCTGCCAAGATGGAAGTCTCCACAATTAAAGCAATTCAGGGTGGGGCGGATGTACTAAATACCTGCCCTGTGCCTGGACCTGGAAGTTATCTCAATTAATTCTTACAAAGAGGTTATGTGTGTGTGTGTGTGTGTGTGTGTGTGTGTGTGTGTGTGGTGCGGGATGTGCATGTGTGCATGAATATCTCTGTTATATGGGTTCCTGTGACTGTGTGCACATATGCATATGTGTTAGTGTGGGTGTGAAGTCCTAATGTTGACCTTAGATGGTCTTCCACAATAACCCACCACTTTCCCACTTTATTTATTGAGGCAGGCCTCTCACTGAAACTAGAGATCACTGATTGTAGCTTATCCTGGGGAATCTCATCTCTGCCTTCTGATTGCTAAGATACAGGCAACAATCACGCCTGCCTGGCCTTGACCCTGGTGCTGGGGATGAAACTTCTGGTCCTCAAATTTGTGCATCTCCACAGCCCTGCAAGTTACTTGTGTCTCCATTGTATAGATAACTAAACTGATACTCAAAGAAAGGAAACAGTGTGTTACCATCCTGCTAGCTATCACAGGCCTGCATTTATCCCCGCCTCCTAAATCCCGTCCATCTCTAACAGCGTCCTGTCATCTGCAATGTAACTGTTGAATCTCTGATTTTTTTTTTATGATTGTAATTTTCTTTGATTTTTTTTTTTTTATGGTTGCATTCCTGTTCTCACACTCTGTGTTTTCCTCCATGAAAACAAGAAATGGGTTGGGGGCAACCTTTCTAGACTAGCTGTGCTCTTCTGCCATTGGTCAACAGTAAGAACACAGTAATAAGATGACACATGCCCAGATCATTAAGGAAAGAGATGGTAGCATCTGCAGGCAGCAGTGTGGGCTGTGGGTGGGAGGCTATCGGATTTGGCATTATATTGTTACTCAGCTTTACAAAAGGCCAGCAGATCTCGCCCGTGGCAGCTGTGCTAAACTACGCCTACTCTTTGCCATGGTAACAGTGATCATGACAAAATGCTGAATGTAATGCCCTTCTTGATTTTCTTGTGTAATTGTGCGTAGCATCCAAGCTTTACTTTACAGGGATGGAGGAGGAAAGTGCAAAATGTTTTAGAAATCAATGCTGCTTCAGCGTTTCCTCTGTTTTATTCGGCCATTATTCAAATTAGCAGTAATGTGGCAAATTGAATTTTAGATTTTTAGCGATTTTCTGATGAGTTTGAAATAGTAAAGAAAGCATCATTTTTGAGAGTATAGGGAAAGCAATGACAGGAAAATCAAACCGCCTAAGTTTAGGTTACTAAAGGGTTAAAAACAATTGATCATGTAAATCACTGTGCATTAAGACCATGTTCCCCTTTTGGGTACTGGTCAGGTCTTTTCTGAAGAGCAAATAGAAGTTCAATTTCAAATAAGGAAGCTCAATTTAAAATGCCAAAATCATGTCTTCATTGTGAAACAACTCAACTATGGAGCACCTACTGTGCGCCTCACACACATCAATCAGAGGCACATTAAATGATCTAGTCACCTCTATGGGAAACCTGTAGATTACAGACATGGATGAAGGAAAAATGAGTGGTCAATAATTTAATGTGTTTTCCTTCCAGATGAGTTGGATTTTGTTTGGGTTTTTATTTCGGGGTGTGTCTGTGTGACCTTGGCTGGCCTAGAACTCATCATGTAGGCCTCAGACTCCCAGAGATCCACTTGACTCTGCCTCCAGAGTTCTGGGATTTATGGTGCATACCACCATGCTCAGCTCCTTTTGTGATTTTTAAATATTCTTTTGTTGCATTTTTTACGTTCTAGTATTTTACATGGAGTATCATTTATATACCTAAACATATTCTTTGAATTTACATTAGCTAAGCAGACACAGTTTATATGGAGCATGCTATATGATAGGAAATGTTAGCCTTGGTTGTAAGTATTCCAGATCATCTGGGAAACATAAACCATACAGGTTGTCACCAATGTCACCAATGTCTGCAGGGAAGCAAAGACATGCAAACAGTGCCAAAGTGCAATGTGGAACACTGAGACATCACCATACGAATAGTGGGTGATAAGAACGTAGCAGTCAGAACCGATTTACCAGTGGCCTAGCATTTAGACCCAAGGCAATGTTAGCCATCCGTGAATGTGTGGGATCCTAATGTTTTTTTTTCTTATTCTGTGAACATGCCACACAGAACAGATCATGAAGTTCTCAGCAATAGTAGACATTCTCTCAAAAGTAGCCTTTCAAAGAGACTTGCATATGGACTAAAGCCAGGCGTGGGGAGGGTGGGAGGGGCTCTAATTGATGAGAAAACCCATATGAATCTAAGTGTCACACTGCCTTCAGGGTAACAGTTAGATTTTCATGTAAGAGCATTCAAGTCATATTTAAGACAATTTTATATAACCTCATTTTTTCCACACCCCTAGTTTTTGGGTTGGCATTTGCATAAGAACTTTCTTTCTTAATACATTGTTTTTAATTCAGCCTTCAACATTTTGAGAGTTGGTCATTTACTCTATCTTTATTAAAACCTTTGATTTTCTTGTCTTCCATGTTGTCTTTTCTTTTTTGTGTTTCTCCCTCCATGCCAGCAGCATCCTTGGTCTTTTCCACTAGTTCTTCCTGGCCTCTGGGTAGAGGGCTCCATCCCTCTTTTATCTACATCCACTGATGGGTAGACCTTCATTGGATCCTGTATGCTACCTCTATATTGGTTTCTGCTAATGTTGACTCCCAGATATAACATTGACTGAGATGAATTTCTGCCTGTCCTTCATAGTATCTTCTAAGTAGTTCAGATTTAACATTCATAAAGCTAGTTTTCTTTTTTTTTTTCTTCAAGCTTGTTATTTTTCCATCCTTCTCAGTCCAACTAATGGTGCCACAGTGTGCGCTCAGTTCAGAAATCTAAGTTTTCCCACAGATCCATTAGCTCTGTTTTTACCTTGTCTCAAACTGGGTATTTATTACCGTTTCACTTACTGTTTGTTGCCTTGGCACCCGTTAGCATCTCTTGGGCAATTACTTTGGCTTTCAAAACTGATTTCCTCAGGCCCAATCTTACAGCCCTATGGGCAGCTTTTCGTATCCCAGTCTTGGAAAATGTGAATTATATTGTGTCATTCCCCTTCGCAACCCCTACCCCCAACTCAAAACATTTCAGTGCATTGCTGTCACATCTGAAATAAAATCCCAACTCCCCTCTGGTACTCAGGGCCCTCTGCAAAATCTGTCCTCCCTCCCAGCCCAGTTGTAGATACATACTCCTCTATCCTAATAACCCATCTTATTTTTACAATTCCTATCGCATGCATTTCCTTGGTGTTCCTTGAATCCTTGTTTGTAGTTCAAAATTTTTCCTCTGCCCCATCCTTTTGCCTGGATGTTTCTTTGCTTGGATTGCCACTTAACCTCTTCATGTGACATTCAAAGCTCAGCTCATTTCCCATTCTCAGAAGCACATCCTTGATCACCCAATCTCAGATGAAAAATCCTTAGTCAGCTCTTCTCCTCACAGGGCCCCACGTGAATGAGCGAGTGGGTGAGTGGTGAGGGAGTGAGTGGGTGGGTGAGTGGTGACTGAGTGAATGAATAGAAAGTGGTGAAAATCTGCTCTAGAAAACTCTTGAAAAGCACATTTCCTTTTATATTATCATTTTGAAATGTCTCTTTCATTGCTTTGGTATAAAACTTTAGCAATTTGTCTTGCCTTAATTTAAAAGATTTAAATTCCTCAATGCAATCACTTTTCCAAAACAACATATACTGTCTCAAGAACATAGGCTGTTTTTCCAACCCCCATTTTGATATGAGCCTTGACTAATTCCTCAACATACTTCCATCTCTGCCTCTATCAAGTCAAATAGTGAGCCCCTGAGAAGCAGCATTTGTTCCATAGTATAACCACAAACTGCTGCCAGAAGACACTTCTTTATGAAACCAACACTGAGAGGCTCTCACTTCCTCTTTCTGTAGTCACGAAGTGAGTTCTTTGACACTTGGTTCACATGGTTAAGTCTACATTAATATTCAGATGGCAGATAGAAGAGCAAAGCAATTCTGCAGTTATAGGTCAGATTTTGTGCCCATCAAAGGAGCAGGAGAATAAAAAACTTGACAAAGAGGGAGCCGCATGCTATGATGATCATTGTCCAACAACTGCTGATCGAGAAGAACATGGCACTCACGCAGATTCAGGCCTTCTGCTCTTCTTGGTATCTTCAGGCACACTGTCATCAGGAGCGTCGATTTTAAAAGTACACTTTATAGGCAAGGTTTGTAAAGACCATTAAAGCCAGCTAGTTAGAAATGATGAGGTTCTATGTGCTTGAATTTAATCTTTCAATATAGTTATCCTTGAAGTTATAGAAGGAATATTGGGTTTGAATCTAGGTTGTGCTGGTCTCATGCATAGAAACAGCTTGGCCATCTACGGAGTTAATAATACTTTTCAGCCCGGCAGTGGTGGCACACACCTTTAATCCCAGCACTTGGGAGGCAGAGGCAGATGGATTTCTGAGTTCAAGGCCAGCCTGGTCTACAGAGTGAGTTCCAGGACAGCCAGGGCTATACAGAGAAACCCTGTCTAGAAAAACCAAATAATAATAATAATAATAATAATAATAATAATAATAATAATAATAATAATAATACTTTTCTTATTCTTTTATTTTAAATATCAGTTATTAAATACATTATTAAAAAACACTTTCATATGTGCTAGCAATCAACAAATAGGAATCGGCCTCTGTTTTTCTTGTGTATCACTTTCTGGTGGAATTTAAAGGTCCTCAGACAGTTTGAACATATAGACTTCTTTAACATATAGACTCTTTAGCTAAGTTCAGCATTCAACTTGGCTGACATCCCCTTAGAAAACCTTATGGCTTTTGCAAAACCTCTCCTGCTTGCATTCTGCTGCTGATCCCATAGCAGTTATCAAGCATTATAATTGGTGTTTGCTTGTCACCTCCTTCGAGTTAATGCTTGCTAGTTGTTTTATCTATCTTTAAATGCTCAGAAATTGGCAGAATGCCTGTCACACAGTAGGTGATCAGTGGATAGTTATTCACTGCGTGATTGTGCGATGGGTATACTCATACTTAAATGCGCAACTATAATTGAAATCAACTGTTAAGGATAATATAAGACATGGTGACATTAAACCATAATTGCTCCAATTTTTTTTCTTGAGAGTACCATCCTCAGGACAGTGGGAAATGTCTCAATTTTCTAAAATACTTTTATAGGCTTTATTAGATACATACACTTTTACAGCCTTATTTTAGACAAGTAGTATAAATTTTTCTATAATTTTTAAAGTGGGCAATGAAGAGTAGCCTTGTGGCAAATGCACTTTGTAAAGTTTCTCAGATAAATATTTATGGTTATTTGTTTTGTTTGTCTTATTTTGTTTTGTTGAAACAGAATCTTACTCTGCAGCTAAGGCTGACTTTGAGCTCATGGTAATCCTCCTGCCTCACCTTCTTGAGTGCTAAAATTGTAAATGGGGTTTTTCCCACTCAGCTTTACACTGATAACTTCCTTTCCTTTCCCAAAGTTTCAAACTTCTGGTTTGAAAATTGAAATGGAATGCCTTGAAACCCTGTAGTAGAGAACAATTGGTAGTTCCTTAGAGATGCAAGAAAACAGTCTATTGTGCATAAAGATTTGCAAGTTGAGATTTGTGTTATAAATCCCCATGCTCTTTATCCACCCAGGCTGTTTGTAGGAGTGTAGTGACAGGCAGTCTCATGACCCTGTCTTCTCCTCCTTCTCACTTCACCCTGAAAGGTGTCGGTCATAACACAACCTCTACACCCAAGACCCATACATATCTCCACAAACCCTTGCCTTCCGACAGAGAGGTGTGCATTCCAGTGCTGGACCCTGGGAGAGGTATGTTGGTTCCCTAGTAAGCACATTTTGATGTCCTTACAACAAAGAGCATTGCCTAGAAGAGTTTGGGAGACAGCGGCCAGGTTCCGTTGGCCTTGTAGAATCCTCATTGTGTGAACTGGATGCAGCCAGAGTAGGACTATAGCCTCTTCTAAGCTCGTGTGCCTAGTAGCATGGATTCCTCTTCACTGGTTCTGAGGGACAGTATCAAAGGAAGCAATGTGTACATCTTCCAAAGCCTTTTGTGTACTGGCAGTAAGGTATGTGGGGATGAACAGCAGAGGAAATAGGACCTTAATCACAGTGTTGTACTTCCACTGAGATTAAGAGCCAGGTTCCATCTGTCAGATTTTTGAATGGTTGGCTCCAGAGAGTCTACTCTCCTACAGGCAATGCTAAGCTAATACCTTCTGCTGCAGAAATTGATTTGAGTTCATTTCTTCCCTCTCAGGGCTTTTTAAAGATCAGTTATTTGTTCAGTGGTCTCGTGATTGCTTTCTCTGCTTGGTGATAACCTGAGAGGAGGCGTTTCAAACAAGGCTGCCCGGCAGTCACAGTTAAGGAAGGTATGTTTCAGAGGATGGCCCAAGTTTTTCCTGTATTAAGATACTTTCAGGAAGCCTGCAATTAGTCAAATCACAGATTTCCAGTTATTTCAGTCTTGTTAAAGGCAAGGCTGATCACATCTGTCGCAAGTTGGAGTTTGTGCCTCAGCAATAGAAGCTCTCACAAACCTTCAAT
Organism: Mastomys coucha; assembly: GCF_008632895.1. Lineage (NCBI taxonomy): Eukaryota > Metazoa > Chordata > Mammalia > Rodentia > Muridae > Mastomys > Mastomys coucha. The sequence continues at coordinate 100,839,441 of NW_022196897.1, forward strand.
TACAGCAGCCTCAGAAAGCGCTGCTGCAGTACACTAACAAGTAGTCATCAGCAACAAGAGACAGATCGACTAATAATTAGCCAATGCGCTGGAGAGGACCTCGGTGAAGGTAAAATATAATAATTTGCCTTTCCATCTCTCATAGTGGAGTTGCTTGTGAGGTATTGACATCCCATTGTTTGACAAACACTGGACACTGTTATTAGCTACAGCAACCTCAAAATATTTGATAAAGACAAGGAAAGTGTTTTCTGTGTACTTAGTACCTTCATGAGAATGTTTTCTCAGGGTACCCAAACTATTTAGTCTACAGCTGGAATGTAAATCACAAGGCTTTTTTTTCCCAGCAAGGAGTTTGCACAGTGTGATGCGTGATTTGCAATGATGACTTTAGAAGCAAAACTGAGTAAGAAAAATAGAAATGTAGTCTTGAGCCTTTCACATGGGTTCTGCAATGAAGACATGATTGTTGCAAGATTGAAAAAAGTTTAAACAGAGGATTAAAATGAAAGAAAACACATCTCTTAGGAAATTCTTTACTTACTTAGGTACCTATGTGCCTGATTCCTATCTTTAAGCATGGTGAAGAGTGTTCTGAGGGAGACATTGACCAGTTTCACAAATCCAGGGAACAATGAAGTGTCAAAACACGAGCTCTTCCTGCTGACCCCATATAATGGAGTTCATCTGTGTCATGCAGGGTTCAGAAATGCTATGTCAAACCAAATCAACAAAGAAGAGATTGAGGGGCCATCAAAGAATGCAAACATGCCATTGTGATCTAACAGTGCAGACAGGTGAGAGGAGGATGACAGAGTCTCAGTAGAAGGTGACACCCACAGTGGTGTTAGCACCCACCACCCGACACCCTTCTGTGCAAAGGCCCTTTCTGTAGCTAAGTCTAGGGGCGTGAAGATTAGACTAAAGTGGGTGTCAACTGCACTTTGTATCCTCATCACATAGAAAAAAAAAACATTTGGCCATAGTGATAAATAATTTACTTTTAGCCGGGCGTGGTGGCGCACGCCTTTAATCCCAGCACTTGGGAGGCAGAGGCAGGTGGATTTCTGAGTTCGAGGCCAGCCTGGTCTACAGAGTGAGCTCCAGGACAGCCAGGGCTATACAGAGAAACCCTGTCTCGAAAAACCAAAAAAAAAAAAAAAAAAAAAAAAAAAAAAAAAAAAAAAAAAAAAAAAAAAATAATTTACTTTTAGAGAAGTAATTTCACTGCTGTGATAGGGTCTGCACCCTAAGAAGTTTATTTTATCTTGCAAACTTTAGAGAGTGTTACTGGAGTGCACCTAGTATTGAAGTACTGACCTAGCTTTGATGCTGTTTTTAATTATGCCTTTGTGTAGCTATGTGAATATGAATGTGGTGCCCACAGAAGCCGAAGGTGTTAGATGTGAACTGCTCAGCCTGGGTGCTGAGAACCAAACATAGGCCCTCTGAGAGAGCAGTGAGTGTTCTTAACCGCTGAGCCATCACTCCAGCTGCCAAATGGAATCTTGATTAGGACACACTAGTTCCAAGCATCAAATGTACACAAGCAGTGGGATGCTCCAAAGGTGTGCCACCTCTATCCTTTGGTGATTGGCAAGTGAGGCTTAGGGTCTTCCTATGAATTCTATACCTACACCCTTTTGTTCCATCACGGAGCTTCATATAAGTCTTGGTGAGAAGTACTGGATAGATCACTTTGTTAGTTAATGAGTAAACTAAGATAAAGAAGCTAAAAAGTCTTGCCAACACGTGGGATATGAGGACTCATCTCTGTGTAGATGGACAAAATGAGCCAGGTATTCTTGTCTTGCTCAACAGCCTTGCACTGTATTCAATATGGATCTGTAGAGTCAGTGTAAAAACCTATCATTGTGCCCGTATCTCCAGAATACAGTGACATTGTTGAGAGTTCAAAGCCACAGCATCAAGTAGTTGATTTATGTAGGATCCAGATGTTAATTTAAATGGTCAATTTAAATTCAGGAGATAAACTGGCTAAAGGATGTTGGTTAGGAAGTATATATTTTTAAACGTTTAAGTAGAGTTTCTATTTTATTCTGCATTACAGTTTGCTCCAAATAAAAAGCCTATTTTAATAAATAATTGGATAAGTTTAACATATATGTACACTCAGGAAAGTATCACATGGTAGGTGCTGAGCTTGGCTGGTACCCTCTAGAGGTCACAGTCTTGTTTACCAGCTATCTAACCCTTTCAGAGACCCCTGGCCAGCCTGCCACTTCCTATTGATTTGTTTGCATTGTGTAGCAACTTTCTTTTTGTTACTACTATTTTTCCTTCCTTTTCTCCCTTTTTCTTTTAATTTAGTTTAGTTCTTTACTTTGTTTCTATTTCTATGTTGTTTTGGTTTTTTTATACTTTAATGGAGCTATTATTTTTTTGTCTGGTTTGTTTGTTTGTTGAGACAGGGTTCCTCTGGGTAACCTTGGCTGTTTTGGTATTGGCTTTGTACTCTAGGCTAGCCCTGAATTCAGAGAGATCCACCTGCTTCTGCCTCCTGAGTGCTGGGACTAAAGGTATGTGTCATCACAGAATCTTTTGTCTGGCTTTTTTAAAAACACAGCAGTTCTTTCAGGTGCATTTCTGTAGTTCCTAGAGCGCATTCAGTGCTGTGTTTGTCTCCTTATTGATTTTCACTCAGCTGTGAGGAGACTCTTAATTTCTAGTTCTTGCTATTAGTAATATAGTATGGTATGGCTCCATTATTCTAAGTAAATACCTATAATGGTAAAATAGTTAGGACATGCAGTAGGTGTAAATTTCATATGTTTTATGAAATGATTTATCTGTTATCTCTAATGATTATACCTTTCTCCATTCCCACAGCCAAAATATTTGCTGAGGGAGCTTGCTATCTTCCCAAACACTTGCTATACTCAGTCTTTTGGACTTGTCTTTCTAATTACTTACTTCTATTACTTACATAATAACCTTCATCATGATATCAATTGCATTTTCTGATGCTGCATTTAAAATTTTTATATACTTATTTGCCATCAATTTGTCTTTGGAGACATCTCTGCTCAAATCTTTAGTTCATTGTAGTTTTCTTTTTTGTTGTTGTTGCTGTTGTTGTTGTTTTGTTTTGTTTTTTGTTTTTTTGAGACAGGGTTTCTCTGTGTAGTCCTGGATGTCCTGGAACTCACTCTGTAGACCAGGCTGGCCTCGAACTCAGAAATCCATCTGCCTCTGCCTCCCAAGTGCTTGGACTAAAGGTGTGAGCCACCACAGCCCGGTAGTTTACTTTTCTTTTATCAAGTTTTACTGACTTTATATTTAGTGCATTGGATGTCAATCTTGTATTAGATGTATGACTTGAAAATATTCCCCTCAGTTTGTGACTGTCTTTGAAAAACAAGTTTTTAATTTTGGTGACTCCAATTTTTCTTTGTTTTTGTTTTTCCTCCTTTTATGAATTATGCTATTATAGTTATTTCTGATTTTTTTAATCTAAAGATGTGGCTGGACAGGTGGCTCAGTAGTTAGGAGCTCTTAACCACTCTTGTATATCACCTGTGTTCAGTTCCCAGCATCCACACTGAGCAGCTTGCAGCCATCTATAATGCAGGCTGCAGGGGACCTGACACACTGTTCTTGTTCCTGCGGGCATCTGCATACATGGAGCATACACTTACACACTCACACATAAATAAAATAAATCTATATTTTATATATCGACAGTAATCACAAAGATATCCCCTGTTTTCTTCTAAGACAATCATAATAATAACATTCACTTACACTTAATTTTACATGTAGATCTTTGTGCCAACTGAAGTTCAAGTTCCAACACCTTTTTTAAAGAAAGATATGTTTTGTATCTTCAATTAGCTTCAATTTTTTGAAAAATCAATTGATCATACAGGACCTATTTCTGAATTCTTGTTTTTGTTCCATTGACCAATTTGTCTATTTTTACCAGTTCTACACTGTCCTCATTACTTTGACATCATAATTTCAAAAATAACTTGTCTGAGTCCTCCAGCATCATTATTATTCTGCAGAGGGTTTTTTTTTCTTTCTTTCGTTTTTTAATTGTAAATTTTTAACATTCCCATGTGAATTTCAAAAGTGATAGAACAGTTCCTCAGAAAAAGCTCCTGCTGGAAGTTTTATTGAATTTGGAGATCAATCTGGGAAGAGTTGTGACCTTTGCATTAACATGCTCTCTCTTTATTTAAATCAGCAGTTCTAAAGCTGGGGGTCACAACCTCTTTGGGGGTCACATATCAGATATTTACATTAAAATTCAAAACAGTAGCAAAATTAGAGTTATGAAGTAGCCGTGAAATAATTTTGTGGTTGGAGGTCAGCACAGCATAAGGAACTGGATTAAAGAGCTGCAGCACCAGAAAGAGTGGGACCCACTGGCTTAGGTCTTTTGGCAGTTTCCTTAGAAACATTGCATGTGGCTCAGGTTATCCCAACAGATTGAAATCAGTTATTTTGTTTCTTGATACGATTGGAAATGATATTTCTATATTGGTTTCCAAATGTTCATTGCTTCTATCAAAAAATCTAATTGATTTGGTATATGGGTATTGTATCCTGAATGTTTCATTTTAAGTCTTTTATTACTACTTTGCTACTTTTTCTCCATGGGCAGCCTAGTTATTTGTGAACAGGACACTGTTACTTCTTTTTTTTTTCTTTTTTTTAATCTGTATGCCTTTATTTCCCCTTTATCACTTTACTGCCCTACCTAGAGTCTCTGCACAAAAATGATTAGCTGTAACACACTAATGTCTACTTTGCTCTTAATTTCAGAGGGAAGTTACTTTATCGTCAAGTTATTAACTCTAGATTCTTGCAAATATTTTTTATCATATTGAGAGAGCTTCCCACCATCCCTAATTTCCTAGGGTTTTAATCGAAAGTGGCTGTTGGGCATTTTTCAAAACGCGTCTATTAAGATGGCCATATGTTTCTTTGAAATAATGTGGTGAATTATAGTGATTGATTTGGGGATGTCAGACTGATCTTGCATTCCTGGGATAAAGTACATTTGGCCTGTAAGAAAAAGCTTTTCATACAGCTTGTAGTTTGTTTGGTAAATTTTGTTAATTTTGCAACAACATTCATAAGCACTAGAGATCTGTGGGGGGATTTTGTTTTTTGTTTTGTTTTTAAATCCTTTGTCTGATTTTGATATTTAATGGGTACCAGTCTCATAGTATGAATGTGAGTTCCTCTTTTTTCATTTTCCAGAAAAATCTTTTCAGAGTTGTATTTCTTTTTAAGCTTCAAAGATAATTGCCCAGCCATACATACAGACCTGAGGTATATTGTTGCTCTCTTGATGAAAAGTTTTATAACTATGAAATCAATGCAATAGACATAGGAAATGTATATATATATATAACATGAACTTAGGACTTTGTCTTTCAGAGAACTTGTCCTTTTATCTAAGTTGTAGAATGTACCAGAGTAAACTTGATAAAAAACAGTCCCTTTTTATTTTAATACACATCACCTTTGTTAGTCCAGCTATTGAGATTTATCTATTTATCTATTCCAGGTCAATCTGCCTAAAAGTTTTGTTTTTCCCTCAAAATGAATTTTTGTTCCTCTGAGTTCTTTATATAATGATGTTTTGTTTTGGTTGTCGTTCATTGGCTTTTAATATCTCCCTTTATTTCCCTTAATTTCAACTTTGTTCTCACTTTTCTGATTTTTCTTGGGTAGAAGATCAAGATCATATACTGAGATTTTCATAGTGAAGACACTTAGGTGCTACTGCGACCCCTCTGACCACAGCTGTGTCCTTGGCCTCATGTTTTACCATGCTTTGTTTTCAGTTTTCATTTTCATTAAAGTCCATATATTTTTCTACTTCTCTTAATTTTTGGTGTTGTTTTGGTTTTCTTTTTGACCCAATATCTGATTAAGAAGCCAGGATCCCCTAGAATTAACTATGTATATAGTTTAGGCTATCCTCCAAGTCAGTCCTGTTGGTGCAGTTTTTTTGTGCTACTTTATTGGGTTCTTATATCTCTACCTCCCTTCCAACCCTTTTTCCAACCTAATACCTTCCAGTCTCCAAAACACTACGTAGGAGAGAAAGGTTAGAGGAGAAGGGGGCGTAGACCTCTTTCAGCCAACAAAATAGACTACTTCCTGCTGATTAAGGGTATGGAGTTTCTTGGGGCCAGTCCAAGCTTCATTTTCCATATTATCTCCAACTTCTTCTCAAATCTCAACAATAGCAACCAGGAGCAGCAGTTGCCTTGGATCCCTTCTGGCTTTTATATATACCCTCTGAAGAGCTCCCAGAATTCCAAATATAAACTATCTGCAGTTGGCAAAATCATGCCCCTGCTAGTGCACAAGGCAAATCATAATCGACTGCTGTAACGCAGCAGTGTTATTCAACACTGGGAAATAAAACAAAAACATATTCACATAACATAACTGGGTTTTTAAAGAGACCAAACTTTTCACTTCATACTCCTGCTAAGGACTAGGACTATATGCATCCACCACCTTACTGGCCCGTTGCTCTCTCTTTTGGCTCTTAACCTATTTTGTTTCCCAGTATTTGAAACATTGTTCTGTAGCCTCTGTTATTGGCATCAGACTTACTTCCACTGGGGTTAGCCAGCAAATTTGAATTCTTGTATGTCTTGGCATTGGTTTTTCTGTCCACACTACTGCCTTTGTCGGGGGATGTCTTTTGTGAAGTTCAGATGACTTTCAATTAGTTGTTGACACTCTTCAAGTTTTGTATGTTAGTGTTCCCTTAACAGAAGCTTTGTTCTACATGATTTCTGAGACTCATGGTATAATAGTAGGAAATAGCAATTTCAAGAAATAACCAGTCCATGAGTTTAAATTGTGTGCTGTTGCATGTGGCATGTTAGAAATCTCACCCCTCATCCTCTCCATCTTGCTCATCATGTGAACCATCCCCCTTCATCCAGTATCGCATACTCTTGTCACAAAACAGACAGCTGTATGCATTCTGCTTCATAAAAGAATATGATTTCCTGAGTCAACAAGCCATTAGAGTGAATCAGATGCTTGCCATTGCCACAGTCGAGATAAGTTAAACCCCTCTGAATTCCCGATACCCATTAACTTATGCCATATGTCTGCTATCCCTGCCCTCCTCCTCACATTCCTACAGTCTACTCTAAGATTTATGTGAGTTCCATTCCACTACACTCCCCCTACCATCCCAGTCACAGATACTCAGATGTTTCTTGATTTTTTTTTCCTCCCTTATTTTCTCACACAGGTTCTGCAGCTATACTTGATCACCCCTGCTTGCTTTTCTTAAATTCCTTTTCCCATTACCTTCCCATGTGTTGCTGTTAGCTGTGGTGATTATGGTCCCTCCCACACTTACAGGATTTGGCAAGGATCATCAGTGCCACATACAATGTCAATGGAAATGTTGTATCGATGAGAATAAGACAAATATAATTTAGGGGTTTTAATGTAGCTGGTAGAGAGAATAATAGTGTTATTAAAGAATTAATAAGTGGAAAATAATGTACATTAACAGTCACTTAAGTTGAGCTGTTTAGAGATGTCCTGAGGCAACTGCTCTGTGGGATAGGGGTCCTGAGTAATGGGAAGAGACAAGTTGACTTAAGGATAATCTAAAATGGAAACAATTGTAATTTTTCAGAGTAAAAAATGATTTTATTTTAGTGGATATGGAGAAAAAAGGAGATAAGTGCAATATGGCATCAAAAATAAACTTTAAGGAACTGATTAGCAGGATTAATAACTCTTGAAGCAGCTAAAATTATCTCTAAACTTGCATACTCCTAACCCTGGTCTCTCTCGCATTTGAGCATTTATAAAATCATTTCAGCCTAGTTGCATCAAAGCTCACTTTGGGGTAGTTAACCTCCCCTTGCTTCCCACTGTGAGTTATGTGCATTTGAAAGTTATACCAAAATGTACGAACCTGCAGCTTTTAGCAATCACATTTGAAAGCAGCCTTGGGAGTTGCATTTGTCAAGCAGCTAGGAAAACCATTCGTGCATACCCCGCATCCAAAGCTCCATCGCAGACCAAACATAAAGGACTGAAAGGTCATTCTTCTTGCTGCAGTGTGATGGTTTGTTGATGTATTTTGACACTCCAGTACAATGCTGAAAGGGTATGACCTTCCTACAACACCCAGGGACTCAGGTTGAGTTGGGATACTTGACACTAACTGCTTTTCCATTTTCCTTTCTCTTCCATCAGAGATAACACCCTCCTCAAAGGCATTTGTTCCCTTCCATGCACAGTCAAGAATTTAAACAGATGCAAATGATTGCTTTGAAAATTTGTCTTGCTCTGTTATTCTTCCAGTTACCATAAAGCTAAAAACCTATCCTGGAACTATTAATGTTTTTAATTAAAAAATTAAATTAGTTTTTCAAGATGACAAATGCGAATGGAGTGTTAATAGCCACAACTAAACAAATGAGGGCTGTGTGCTATGTTTGATAGTTTCCTTATCTCCACTATAGAAGCCACAGTTTGAGGGCTACCTCTAAGGTGGGAGACTAACAGGCACAGACAACTCCCAGGGCACTTTTGAAGTGATTACCTTGTAGGTCCATCACATGTTTAAAAGATGAGGTATGGAATGGAGGCCCAAGTTCTGCTAAAGATTGGGGAAAAGCTGTGATTCGATGAATACCCACATTAGTTCTTACGTTAACACCATGGTGTTAGGAAGACAGGAAGAAAAATGTGTACTATTAGTGAACTTGTAAAACATAACAGTAATAAATCCTTTTATTAAAATCCTCAACTATCCCCCAGAGATAGTCTTACTGTCTCCACAACTGGTCAATAGAAAACAAGTCCAGTAATAAGCCCTGAGCCTTTAGATTCCACCTTGCAGAGTGTCAGACATTTTTTTGTATTTGTCATAATACTGGAGGAGAGTGGTCATTCAGCATATCAGATTTTCTCCAAATGTGCTGTCTGCTAAGTGAAACTAAGATGCTTTAGTCCATGGTAAGTATTTTAACAGAATAGCTAAAATTAGAACTGAAAGTTTGAGGTATTGAGCTTCTTTAATTATTCTCGTATTTTGCACAGTAGCAGCCTGGCAGCTCTGTATTTTGATTGAGCCATTTTTCGTTCTATTTTCTGTATCACTCCAAGTGTTTCCATGTCCACTGACAAGGCATGTTCTCCGTCTGTCTGCCTGATAGAAAGGTTTCAGCTTCGGTTTCCTTGATACGAGCTGCTCAGGGTGGACCACTGGGATTGTGTACAGGAGCTGGTAGTCCGTCCTCCTCTACTTGTGCAGGGCATGGGAGGACCACCCCATAGCCTTTTCCTTTCAGGATTTTTTGTAGCTTCATAACTGACATTTACATCTGACACTGTAGATACAGTTCTCATAGCAGAGAATAGAAATAAGTGAACATCTCTTTTCAGTCTCTATTAGAGGGTTAAGTACACTTAAGAGTGCCAGGTTTTCTTGCTGAGACTCCAGAGTCCAATCTTTTCATTTTTCATCTATTACCCCTTGATTTTCTCACTAACTACTTGAAGATTCAGAATATCCAAGTGAACTCTAGTAGAATCCAGCTTAAGATGAGCATTTTCTAGTAGATGTTTTAACTGCCTTTATTAGTAATGAAATGTCTGTACACTTCTCCTTCAGATTCATCCATACGTGCAGAGATAGAAATTAACTCAACTGTTTACAATATCATGACCTTCTATGCCTCCCTTTTCCTCAGAAGCTAACACCACAGAGTCTGTCACACTGCCAGGTGGCTGGCCTGCTTTCATAAATTTTTAGTGAGTTTTTTTTTTTTCTCATTGTTGTGAGGGTAGAAATTTATCAATTATTTTAAAAAGCAATAATTCATTATAGTTGATCATAAATGTCAAGAAGCAGAGACCCAGCAGAAGCATTTCATCACTAATCATGCTGTTTCTCCTCTAATTAGTTCATTTACATTTTACAAATTAAGGGTAAAATTCAGACAGAAGATAACATCGTAGCTTTAACTGACCTATATTTGTATCTGCCAAATTTAACTTAATTAGAAACGTGGATGCTGTTTGTTTTATCTGTCAGAAAAAGCTCATCTTTTGCTTGAAAAAAAAAAGAAACAGAAAAAGAAGTAGACATAGTTTTTCCCCTCAGCATTTATCATCTAAATAATAGTCTTGCCAAGATGGCAGCCTCATAATAAACTCTCTTCAGTGGAGTGATGGGTAATGAAGCTTGCTTGTGAAGGCAGCGGAAGATGTTGTCTGGCCACATGCATGAATATGATGGCTAGAGAATCAGTGGACTCTTTCTCCATCATCAATCTTTTTAGTAGCCTCTTGCACATCTGAATATTTTGATAGATGATCTAATAATTGAGTTATCTATCTTTCTAACTATCAGAGTTGCATAAAAATTATTCTCTCATGGTACTGAATATTAAATATATTAGGCATCCAGTAAATTTTTCATACAGGGGCCAAAAGGTGAAAGATTTTTGTTATTCTGTAAATACCTCTTAATATATTGAGTGTGAAACCTTCTGAAATATTCCATTGTTAGGTCTCTCTATGAGAAACACGGGTGTGCTTCAAGAAGAGGTTATGCCTGCTGTAGGTAGGCTTACACCTGGACACAGATATGCTGTTTGTATTCCTCCACCAGTGACGGACTGGCGACAAGTACTTTTCATATAGGAAGCAATATGTTATGTGTGCTGAGTTTGATGTAACAGTTGTGACCATAGGGTGATCATTCTAACAAAAGGGAAAACAAAGCCACCAAATCATTGCTGTAGTCCATAAATAGTTGTTTGTCCCTTGTTTGTCTTTCTATGAGATATGGGAGTGGGAGTGTTGCTTTATGCCTGTCAGACATCTGATCAAAGCGTATCAACAAGTGCACTTCTCTGGGCTCACAGAAGTGACAAGGAAAATTGACCTAAACTAGATGAATTGCAAGTGGGATTTCTTCCCTCAGACCTCTCCCACCATCCTCATTTCTTCAAGGTAACCTTGCAGTGATGACTTCCCAGTATACTGTGTGGGAACAGCATTGCTTTGGAAGAACAGGCATTTGCTTGCAGGACTGCAGGGCCACCAATCCTGAGTGACCTGAAAGGCACTCAAATGAGCAGGGCCTTGTAAATTGGATTTCTATTAGGCGGCCTTGATGATGGCTCTTCATCAGTGCAATGGGAGAAGGTGCTCTCACCAGCCCCGGCTCTAAATACCTCTTCTTAATGCTGGTCCCCTACCACCTGAAATGATGCTGAATGCTAAAATGTCTCCAGAATTAATTGTATTTAAAGTCTTAAATATGGGCACTTCTTCTTAAATCCTTTTCCACTTGAGAAACACCGGAAGCAAAAGTCAACAGCACCATTTGGAACAAAAGCAGGGACAGTCTCAGACCTTCATTTCTGTGGCTCCTAGCTAGCTGACTGCGGCTGGCTCACACTCGTGCTGTTTATAAAAATGGCAGATGGAAGCAGGCCTTTATTTATTATTATTATTATTATTATTATTATTATTATTATTATTATTATTATTTTCATTTCTGGATTGAGAATAATTGAGGAGGATAGTACCAATTCTGGAAGTCTTTACAGGTTACATCTAAGGAGCTTTGACTCCGGCACTTTGATCTTTTCTTGGTTTGGAGAATTTTTGCTTCTGTAATTTGTGCCTGGGGCTGGGGTTGGCATTGTAAGAGCTGTAGCTGTTAAAGGCCTAGATGTCTGCTTGAAATTATACCTTAAAACAATTTGAAATGTCCACATTGGGCAGCAGTGGGGGGGGGGGCGAATAGTCTTTTCTTAATCAGAGTGGCAAACATCTGTGTTCTTTCTAGCCTGTCCTTTGATTAGCTTGGCCTCATCCATCACTGGTCTTTGATATGAACACCAAGAAGTCAAGTCCCTTTGTTTTAAATGATAAATATGCCTTTGTCATGAATACTCATAGGCAGCCCAGGATTTACATTTGAATTGTCAAAGTGTAACTGCCCAGCTCCTGAGATGAGTGATATTATTAGTGAAATAAAGAGAGTTTTAATTTGTCATGGATAGGCCTCAGATGTGACATTCGGAGGCTATATGGGATCTGATGCTAGAAAAAGTTGTCCTTCCCCCACTTTTTCTAAGATTTGCCATTTATCAGCAAGAGGCAGTTCCGCTGCAGGAGGTTGTCTGTGAACATTCTCCCTTTACTGTCGTTAGTTTGCCCCTTTGGATGTTGCTATTTAGGCTTCATGGCTGGTACTTCTCATCAAAACTAATGCTGTTTGAAATACCAAGCTAGTGGCCAAACTGCCTGCCCCCGGGACTTGTTCTGTCTGGCTAGCATTACCAACTTCAGTCCCCCTATGAAGCTCAGCTTTATTTCTGTCTTTATCCATTATATTTTCAAGGTAGGTTTCTTCGATCCTCTCACATAGGTATATAGTTTTTAGGTACATACTGTTCGAATGTGTGCACTGACCTCCACATTCTACCTCTACACAGCACTGTGACAGACATCCAGACCCTGGCTGTCAAGGTCAGTTGTCCTATTTGACTTTTCCACCAAGAGATGAGGGCAAGCACATTTTAAGTGGCTGTGAAATCATGACCTTTCCTTATCTGCACTCTTCCTGCTTCAGTTCTTTCTATAGAGTTAGAAAGTTTCCGCCATTTTTTGCATGCTGTGTCTTTATAATTTTAACAACTGATTTAAAACGCAGGTGGAAGCCATTCATGATGGGGCAAGCCTTTAATCCCAACTGCAGAGGCAGAGGCAGAGGCAGGTGGATCTCTTAGTTTGAGACCAGCAGGATCTACATGGTGAGTTACAGGACAGCCAAGGCTAACAACAAAAACAAAACACACAGGTAGAATTAGATTTTATTTTCTCTTATTCAATTGAATTGTTTGAATTACCCAAAATAATATCTTGGAGATGTACAGAAAATTTCAACTGAATATTTTCGTTTCCTTCAAGATCCCTAATGATACTCACTGAAATGGTCTCATCCGTATTAAAATTGGGCTTTACCGGGGGAATCATAGTTTTCATAACAAGTGTATTTTGTCTGGCTTCTCTTTGCTTTGCATATGTCAAAATGTCTTTAGAAATCATTCCAGAAATTAGTTTTTGACTCCTCACCCCCCAAAAAAAAAAGAAATTTTAAAGCAAAAACATATACTCAATTAGAATTTAACTCTCATCATCCAGGCTTTAATGTTCTCATTCTTCTTTCAATTTCTTGGCATTTTCTAGTTCACCTGCTCCATGGAAAATAAAGCCTTGTTCATATTTGTTTCCCAGCAGCCAATAATCACTTAGCAACTCCACAGCCCAACTCCTGACATTCACTGAGCTTTCTGTACTGTAACGGAAGTGTCTGAGCTCTTGACACCCTAAGGCTCTCACCCAACTTGAAGACAATGATCCCAGTGAGCTTCTGTCCAGAGTTAATCAGCTGCAGAATTTGTAAACTGCATGTGTGTCAAAGTTGAAAATGTTAGTGTGCTAATAGAAGCTCGAAAAGGTTAAATCTGATAAAAGCCGTCAGCAGCTACAGGAAGTGATTTATGGGGATGTAATGACGCAAAATGCCTCATTTATCACTCATATACAGATAGGTGAAGGTTCCGGTGTCATACTTTTAAAAACTTGACCATTTCAAATTGTCAAAATAGGTGCTTAATTGCCCTTCATCTCTTCGCTTTGAATTTATCTCATTTGAGCTTGGTGGTTTCCACCATGATTACCTTTCTGCTGTTCACGTCAGGTGTTTCCATTTAAAGTCATCCACATTTAGGATTTTCAAAAACTGTACGTCACGGATCTCGTTCAAGTCTGCGAGCTAAAGCTATCCTGAAGAAAGACAAAGCCAGCCTTATCCATGTTAATTTATATTTTTATTGAATGAAGATGTACTAATGTTCTAGTTTCTGTTTTTTGATAATTGTCCTCTTCATCAGCCCTTCATAGTTCTCTAAAGGTTCTGTCACCTAGAAAAGCTGAGTATGTGACTGTGAAGGACAGGGCTGTGTGTTGGCTAGCTGCTCAGTATATAAGCTGTACACCCATTACATCCAGTGAGATGTAACCTGTCTACCTTGTTCGTATGATCCAGAGAGAGGGAGGCAAGCTAAGAAACATAGCACACCTTTTTTCTCAGAACGACTAGTGGCCAATTCTCAAATATATTCTAGAAAATGTATTTGGCTTCTGAAGAACTATCTTAACATTAAGGAATCTCTTTTATCTCTACGGTATCAAAGCACCATGAAACAAACTCTATGAAGAATTATTGTAGGTTAGACCCTTTAATATATGGATTCCAATTGTTCTTGGCAATTATTTGGACATTAGATAGGCAAAGGTTTCAGGGTTTGCCTCTCTGTCACCAAAAATAAAGAGCAAAAGTTTGGTGGCTTTTACAGTTTGGCAGTACACGTTTGGTTTCAAGAGAAGCCAGAGCAGTTTCTTTACCAACAAAAAGGCTGGTAGATTAACCAGGGCAGGCAGGGGGGACCCAGAGACACCGTAGCCAAAGGCAGCTGACCGGGTTGCACCTGATTCTGTCAGATAGACTGCAGAACACACTGTGGGACACTGGCTGAACATTTACAATGGCTGCTTTAAAGTCTAGAAATTAGGGATAATTTTGTTAAACATGACAGTGCCATTGTGGAATTATGTACGTAATTATGTCATATAAGAAGGTATCCCCAGCTAGACATTAAAAAATAATGTAGGGCATGAGTGGCGTGGCAGCTGACACTTCCTTGAAATAGTTCTGCAAAATATGTTAAACTGAGAGAAAGATTTAAAGGAGCCTACGAAATTACAAGACTGTTTAAGGGAAGGCAGTCTCCCTTTTTATGTATTTTAATTTTTTTCTAAAAAATATCTGAGTAAGTTATTAACCTTGCTCAAATGTTGTTAATGTAAACATGGTTTTATATCTTCTATTTTTATAATTCTATTTTAAAGTCATACAAAATAACTTAAACATATTTTTCAAAAACTGTCCACAGCTTGTTCAAGATGGATCAAAATCCATTGCAGTATATTAACCCAGTAGTATAATTTTTAATATAAAAAGTCTGAAGAATTTTAAGTTAAATTTATTAAAATTATTATTTAAAAATCTTTAAATACAATTCTTTGAGCCCTAGAAAATATCTAACTCATATATAAGAAAATAAATCTGTGTTTCTTTAAAATGTCTGACAGTGTGTGATTTCAGACTCATTTTTAGCAAATGAATTTTAAGCATTTATATGTATTAACATTTTTAAGGTTTGGTTTTTTTTTAAATTACTCTTTACAAAAGCATTTTAATAACAGATGTAATATCTGACTTATTGAGTGTAATAATTTCTAGATACCCCTCGATCAGAAATCATATGTATGCATTACAGTGAAAATTGTAATTCTCATGTGATTTTCAAAGACTGCCTTCTATTCTGCCAAAGCCATTATGCAGTGGGTTTATCTTTAAATAATAACAGCAGCAAAACTGAAAAAACTTGGATTCTCAAAGCACATATTCAAAATAAATGTCCTCTTGATATAAATGTATTATTTCACAAGCCTGTATCGAAGTGTAGTCAGGAAGATGTCTTGTCCTTTTCGTTTCTGTCCACCATATTTGCTAAGGTAGAACATGAACACCTATTTCAACCTACAGCTCCGCCTTAGTCCTTGTACGTGAAGGAGCTTCATTGTGACTATTCAAACCCATGACTAGAGGGACTTTAGAGTACTTGTTTAAATGATCACAGCAATCAAAATCATCGCAACCTTGGGATCTCAGGAGTGTGCTCCAGCAAAAACTGGAGGAAGCCATGAAACGCCAGGAAAGGCAGGCGTTTCAACAAGATCTTTCTAACATAAAAACAGCACTCGGTTGTAGTTTCAAATACTCTCTGCAGTAAGAAAATTCCTGGCATTTGTAGAGAGCCTTAAAGGCCTTCCTGGGGAAATAAGTTTAATTAAAAGGCAAAATGAGTTTGAAATTTCCAAGAAATCTTGGAAATGTTATAAAATTTCATCTTGCTGTCCCACTAAGAGGTTGGGATGAGACTCACACAGTGCTTTGATCAGTCTTTGGTTACATAAACATTTTTTTTTTCAAAGCTCACTTATTGTCCTCTGAGTTCAGCCCACAAGCCTAATTAATATATACCTTTTAGTCCTATGTAACTGGAGAAGGGAAAGTTGACTGTGTTGAAGTAGTTGCTTATACATAGCTCAAGCCTGGTGTTTGTCTCTGTGGAGCTTACATCCCCCTGCAGCCTGCCCTGCCCTGCCCTGCCCTGCCCTGTCAGGCTGCCCCTTCCACTCTGCCATATATCAGTATTTAAGCCCTGAATAAAATCCCGTTTAAGTTGCTGGCTATTTTAGGACATTTCATTCAAGGATGACTCAGTCCCAGATGATTGTATATTTAAGTAATTACCTCTTTGTTGAGAAACTATTTGTGAGCCAGTGTTATTAGCAGCCAATGATCAGTTTATAAATAAATAAATGTATGTTGATTTGGCATTGTAGGCCTTATTACAATCCCTAGTGCCAGGACTTTCATCTAAAGTGACACTATGGAACAACAGACACATATTATAAAGGACTTATTTCTAGCTTAGCTCGGATACAGATGTAGGCACTAAAAATAGCTGCTCTCCATTTCCAGGCATTTGACTTTCTTCTTTTAAATTACTGTTCTGCAAAAGACCCTGTGTACTGCTTTGTTTTGAAAGCATCTCATAGTAGATTGAGGACCACTGGAAGATTTGTTATGTTTAGGCTGTAGAAGAAAGAACGCCTGTGTGTGATAATGAGTATGTGATTTGCATGTGTGCTGTATAATTCATAGTACACATATGCATTCATCATGTGATTCATTCCAATATGATGAATTATGTCAGTTTATTGCATATGTCTCCATGCACCCCATCTCTTAATTAAGGCATTAATCACTAAAATTACCAAAGATATGTAGTTTTACTATACTTTTAAAATTTAACGTTGATCTTTGCATAGTAATACACATATTATTTCTAATTGGTAGACTATGCTGAAACATTTTAAGTAAGGATTTCCATATTATTCTATCATATCAATTATTTTAAATATGCTTATCTTAATATATACTTAGAACACATTTTTAACTATTTTAAATCATTTTTATTTGAGATTAATTTTCCTAAATCACTGAAATTACCAGAGACATACATATGTGCATATATATGCATATAACATGATCAACTTTAAAATTTAAAGACTATATGTATTGTCTGACTGTATTCTGAAAACTTAGGACCGATTTCTCCATAACCAGGCACTATTGTTGGTAAATAACAATGAGACGTGGTTGGTGAAGGTTCGACATTGTGCTGCAGTGGCTTCCACTCTACATGTGCCATCTTAGTGTCTACTGCCATAAACTTCCTAACTGGCTCATTTCACAATCATCTCTTTCATTTGGGAGTGGTTCTTTGTAAGATTAATTTCTTACCAATTCGCATTAGTTCATTAACAAGTAATGCACACTTAATAATCATAAAGAATTCCACACATTGTGAGCAAAATTAAGCATCATGATGCTTTGCAAGACATATTTGGAAGAAGGGTCACGGCCTAATTAAGAGTTTCGGATTAAGAAGCAAATGTGTAGCCTGCTGTACATTTGTTTGTCTACCTTTGCTAAAGCAAAGCATTTGCTAAATTCTCTCTCACAGGCTGGGAACCCTGCTCCCCCTTCTCTTGCTTTCTTTCTCTCTGAGACAGAGACCTCTCAACATGACTTCCTTAAGTCACCCAGTTTCTCTCATTTCTATTTCTTTTTCCCTGTTCCAAATGGTGATTGCCTGTTACATTTCTTCTTTCCTCAATTCCCTTCTGCAAGGTAACCTCGCCTTGCATCCAGAGATGCTAACCTCTTCTGTTCTCTCTCCTCATGTCCCAAGCCCTTGGTATTCCTGTTAGAGTGGCCTCCCCTTTCTACCTACTGAGTACTAACATGTATATATCATAATGACACAAGCCTGTCTATGAAATGCTGCTTCAACATCAGCTGTAACTCTGATTCTCATGGAGGTCTTAGGAACCACTGGCCTGCTCACCTAGCCCACTGATGCAGCACATGGAACACTGAGCTATATCAGAATAGAAGAGCACTGGATGAACTCCATCTTCCCTCCCTCCCTGTTTGTCTTCCCTCTTCTCTTCTCTTCTCTTCTCTTCTCTTCTCTTCTCTTCTCTTCTCTTCTCTTCTCTTCTCTTCTCTTCTCTTCTCTTCTCTTCTCCTCTCCTCTCCTCTCTTCTCCTCTCTTCTCCTCTCCTCTCTTCTCTTCTCTTCTCTTCTCCCTCTCCCTCTCCCCCCTCTCTCTCTCTTCCTCTCTTTCTCTTTCTCTCTCTCCTCCCACCTGGTCCTCTGTACATACCACCCAAGATGGCTCATCCTATAAGTTTAGCTTTCAGTGATAGCTTCCCTCTCTGGGTTGCTTGTCTTGGTTCTACATCCTATTGTATGCACTGGGATTCTGACCCACTTCAGACACACCAGTGGATGCTTATCCCATGACTTCTTGCTGGCTTGTGCAGTGAGGCAGAAGATTACAGGGTGAGGAGGGAATTAGCCCACATTGTCTCAACTCTATCTCTTTGAGCCTCACAGTATAGGGTACTTCTACCAAACTATTCTTCTTGCAACTAACCCACTACATTTGAATATGCATCCCCGCCCCCACCACTCCACAGTTCAACCCTGCTATGTAAAAGGATCCCTGCTATTGGTAGCCTGGAAACACTACATAAGTAAATCACTTTAAAATCTTAGTTTATCATGGTTACCTATCACCTACAAAGGAAAATCAGGATTTCTTACCCTGAAATACTTTGAAGGATAGTCTGACCCCTCCTATTACATCTGTACCCCACAATGTTATTTCTTGTCTCTTCCAATGTTCAGCCAGATAAACATGCCCCTATACACTCCTTAACTGTATGCCTAACACTGCCCTTTCATATGTCCTTGACACTTCATATTTCAAAGCCTAGCTTCTCTGGTTTTGCCTGTGAGAGTCATCTAAAGTTTAAGTTTTAGCCAGTAAGTATTGCATTTGGGATTAAAGTTCTATTAGCAGAATTTGAAAAATATTCACACTAGTCTGTGTTGACCAAAGTGTGTCATTCCTGTGTGAACATAGGCAGGAATTAAACCAGTTGTTTCTCTTTACATACAGTTGCTCAGGCAGAGACTGCATGCCTAGAGTATGGCATAAAAAAAATACTAGGGTTTTATAGGTGCCTGACTTAAACTAGGTCCTTTCTCCCCTGCCTACTAGTAGTTATAGTCCGTTCATAGCTGTCAGTTAAGGACTCTCCATTATTCTGCATTTATATCAGAATACTCACAGGCCACCAGACAACTTCAGGCAGCAGGTTGCTGAAGTAGCTCATAGGAACGTAAGGCAGTTTAACCTAGATATGAACAATTACATGTAAGCAATTTTAGGGGTTACTTATTTATAAAAGAGAAGAGGGTGTATGGCACATAAGTTGCATACAATCCATTTATAAATACAATATTGTTTAAGACTGCTTCTGATCAAAATCACCATGTCAATAAACTCAGTGGTTAGGGCCCAGAACTCACTCACTGGGCCTGTCAGCAAAAGTTCATTGATAACCTTTTTCAATTTTTAGGGTACCTGCATTCTGGATGCTCTGCCAACTTGGGGGTTGTTCCCTGACAGTCTCTTTCTTATCTCCTCCTTTTCTACCCCTGTTCCTTATGTTAGAGTGGCCCAGGGCTCAACTCTTGGTTCTTTATCTGTGTTCTTATGCATGGTTATTTCATCTAGTTTCCTGGCTTTAAAGACCATCTATGTACTAACATTTCCCAAAATTATGTGTTCATCCAGACCTAGCCTCTGAACTTAAGATCTTTACACTCTACCACCTACTCAAATGTATGGTAAACTTCTCTAAGATTCTGAAGAGCTAATCTTAATTCCAGCAACCTTTAAGAGTCTCACTTCACCTCAGTTAGTGATAATGCAAGCCTGTCATTGGCTTTGATGCAATACCTTAGACTCTTATCTCCTTCCTTCACACAGTACTTTTGATATTTCTAACATCTTATTGGTTCTACTTTTAAGTGCCAAGCATAGTAGTACTTGTCTGTAATCTCAGCACTTGGACTGGGAAGACAAGAGGATCAGGAGTCTGAAGTCATCCTCACCTATATAGCAAGTTCAAAGTCAGTCTATTAAGACCCTCTCTAAGCTCCTCCTACAACCAAAAAAGAAAAGAAGAAGTGTATACATAATCTAGCTGTTCATTATCTCCTCTACTGCCACGCAGCCCAGGCTACCGCCATCTATTTGGATTATTGAAGTAGCTCCTAGCTGGTCTCCTTTCTTCTACTCCTTGTTCCTCTGGTCTGTTTTCAACATAGCATTCAGATCATTGAATAGAAGTGAGATCATGTTTGTCTTCTGCCTAAATGTTTACAGCTCCATAGTGGCAGGAGCCAGCATCAGTCTTTATGCCCTGCATATTTCCAGCTTCATTGCCCTAACCATGCCTCCTCCCATGATCCCCCTTGCTCACATCGTACCAACTATTCTAGCATCCTTGTTGCTCCTGAAATCGGGCATATTCGTTGTTACCCCAAGTCCTTTATCATAAACTATTTTCCCTAAGTGTGTCTATGATCACTAGGAAGGGTAAATGCAATGTCAGCTTCTTAGGTCCGCCTTGGCCCTCCCTCCCCAGCCTCCACCTGTCTTCTCTTAGATTTGATGAAAAACTCCACAGCTGGGGGAACTTCCATCTGACTGGTTTCCTGCTATACTCCCAAGACTAGAACAGGGCCTAGCAGGTAACAGGCCTTCCTGGATGGCTGTGGGCTAAACAAAAAAGTTTACTTTTAGCAAGTACAATGAAATTTTCAAACGTAGAAGTATGCCAGTGCTAATTGGCAAATAAGTATGTGCCTTTTTATTTCAATTTTGATTGTTAAGAAGTATACCAAATTATTCTATTGACTTTCAAAGGATATATAGTGTTGGCCATTTCTGAACATATCGTATCCAATAAAATGGAAAATTTTATTTTCAAATCTCATGTCATGTTATCTTATTCTCTAATTCCATTTGAATCTGATCTAAAATGTTATAATTAATTAGTACAAAGATCTGTATGTAACAAAAATTGAAATTTTGTTTTCTATGGAAAAGGAGTTTGCATGAGTAAGAATATCAATGACTATTGTGTTCTCAAAAAATGCTTCCCAAAGAAAGGTGGATGGTCAAATAATTCAAGGAATATTGTCCACTGCATTAGAGTACTTAAAACCTGAGAAGTCTATATGAATGAATGAACATTTATCTCTATTTAGCCTTATAGTTCTCAACCATCTCTTTCGTAATACCTCTTGAGAACTCTTGATGGGATACTAACAGTAAAGAAAAAAATTAATGGTGGGTGGGTCGTGGATGAGGAAAGGGTAGGCCGGGTTAAGCTGTATGCAAGGAGATGGCTCATCTATTTGGTCATCTTAACTAGCTGTGGTTCTTATAACTAAAGAGCTTGGGTAGCCTACAGCTGTAGGTCAGTGCTGTAGCACTCACCTCACATGTTCATGGTCCTGAGCTTTGAGCTCAAACATTAAGTCAAGTGGGCAAGGAGCCTAATACATTCCCTTTGATCACAGAATCCCAAATGGGATACATGCAGGCGCTGGGCAGATGACATAAAGGGGTGCTCTGTAGTGACCCTGAAAGCAGGGAGTACTCCTGCATGAGCAGCACCTTGTCATTTCAAGGATTCGGACCTGGAAGTAAGGCAGTCCCAAAATGACTAAACCTTCTAAATCTTTAGTATTTAAAGTTAGAATTTTATTTCTCTGCATCTCAAATTAATCCTCTATTAGGCTGAGCCAGCCAGGAGGAGTGATCCAATAAGCAGCACTCCTCCGTGGCCTCTGAATCAGCTCCTGCATCCAGGTTCCTGCCCTGTTTGAGTTGCTGTTTTAACTTCCTCAGGAATGGACTACCAGTATGGACCTGTAAGCCAAATAAACACTTTCCTCCCAAGTTGCTTTGGTCTTGGTTTTTCATCACAGCAATAGAAACCCTAACTAAGACCACTAATGAATACTCTGAATGAGTACTTTGAAAAGGTAGTAAAGAGAGCTGGGAACAGCTTTCTGTCATACTGTGGCACAGCAAGTTTGAGGAAGTGTTTAAGTTGAATTTCAGTAATTTCATTCTACTGAATTGAGTTGGATCCCTTTATATTTTTAATTTAGTCTCTAACTTTGAAAGTTTGGAATGGAGGCTAATGGCCTCTTTGTATATACTGCTTAGTCATAAGCAACTTGAAGCATGTGACATTTCGGCTGTCATAACTATAGGATGAAGATTTTCTAGAACATGCACATTGTCCTGAATGCAGCCATGTCTAGCTTTCTACATCCCCAGAGAACTAAGCACTGTTCATACTTTTACATATATTCTTTAGTCATCAAGCAGAAAGGGTATATACGTGATTGTATTCTATCTGTATTCTTCAGAGTCTGACCACATTATAATACACGTCTCTCAGATTAGCCAATATGTATACAATTTAAACACCATAGTTTTCTAGTGGATTATAATAAAATAAAGGGGGAAGGATTGCTATTTCTTAAGCATCTGTAAAAGCAGAGTAATTCACTTTCACCACTAAAATATTTATAAATGCTTAATACTCGAGTTTTTGGTTTGTTATCAGCCTGTAGCTAGGACACTATAAATGATAAGTAAATTTATCATTGCTCTCCATTAAACACCCAGTTGGTGATAACTTCTGAACTGAATTGAAAAAAACAGGATGCTGGCCAGGTGAGCTCATTGTGTCTTTTCATTTTGCTTAAGAATTTACTCAACCTCCATCAACTTTACAATCTGAGGAATCTAGTTTGGGGTTCTTTGTAGTGTTAAGCAACCATCCCTTTCTTAGAGGATTGCTAGCACCACTGCAAATAGCTCCAGAGTACAGGTCTGTGAAGTCTTCAGAAGGACTGTGATAAAACAAATTGTGGAGCTACAATAGTTATGAATGGTGGAGCTGGAAGGATGGCTCTGGGATTGAGATACCTCCTGTTCTCTCGGAGAACCAGAGTTCAGTTCCCAGTACTCAAACCAAGCTGCTCACAGCTACCTGTAACTCTTTAGGGAATGCCCTGCCTCTGGCCTCTGTAAGCATCGACACCCTTGTGCAAACACACATATGCATAAATCAAAAGATCTTAAAAAAACAAACCCTAAGAATTACAAATGCATTTTTTTACATGCTCTTAGTGTGTATGAACTATAAAATTGGCTGGTATTAGGTTAACTTTTTAAAATATATTGCTCACTACAAAATTTTGAATGATTCTTTGCATCAAAGAAATATGCACAAATATCCTGTGCATACTTTTAGCTGGTTGCCCCCTGATGTGATATGATGTGCCTGTTTGTATGTGGGTGCTCATGCACATGTGGTTTTGGGTGTAGAGGTTGATGTTGGGAATCGAGCTCACTTGCTTTACCCAATTTAAGCACTGATGCAGGGTTTCTCACTCACACACAGAGCATCAGTATGGCCAGTCCCATGAGCTAGCTTGCACTGGGGATACCCTGTCTCCACCTTACCAAGCTAAAATTACAGGTGACCACTCTGCTCACCTGGCATTTACATAGGCCCTTGGGACCCAACATACTGTTATTCAATGTGAAAAGGAGAAGAGAAGAACAGTTGAGTGAAGATGGGGGGAAAGCACTGGAACTAAGGGCATAGCTAGTCCTTTTCAGCTCTGCTATATCTGGGGTCAGCAGTGAGTGACACATTGATTATAGGAGCATTATGTTTAGAGCACTGACACCACCACTCCACACTAACACACATGAAGTATGAAAGCACTCCTTTTCCTTTATTTAGCTTTCCTTCCCAACAAAACTAATTTTAACTCACTGAGGATGGAAGCACACATGACAGAAGCCTAATCAGGCCTGAGAAAGTCAGCATCAAGCAGGGACGCATGCTCAGTACCAAGGCAAGAGCTTCCAACCATTGTGAACTATGCAAAGCTCAACCTCCTCACAGTACAGCACAAGTAGCCTTCTGTATTAAACACTATAGTCCTGGTTGGGTTGAGGGGGAGGTAGGCTCATGCCTATCCTGTTTCTCACCTCTGTCCACAACTTAATCCTAAAAGGAACAAATGGTGTAGATAAGTACACACCAAATAAGAACATAATCATACATGCACCAGGGAGTCTTGTGTACTTCATTTATAACATGATTTGGACATCCCCTATTCTGCATTTTTAATCACCATTGTCCTGAAAGCTTCAAGTCCCCTTCTTATTTAATGATGTTGCCAAAGCCCTTCGACTTAAGTATTTCACTCAGGCCTCAGTCAGAAAGGATGATGGGGAGGGAAGCGTTCCTAGACTAGAACCATGGAAATCCTCCTGACCTTTGCCAATGAGGAAAGCAAAACTTCAAATAAAATGCTAAGTTTTACTTTACTTCTGACGTTTACATTTACTTCTGACATCTGGAGTACTGAGTTCTATTCCTTAACATTCCATCTATGTCAGATAGAAACAGACCAACCCAAAAGTGTCTGTCACCTGCTCAGTGAATATAAATATATTTGCACATACACATATCCATATGTGCTGGAAGCTCCTAGAAGGAGATGCTACCAGGAGCTTTTGATGAAATGTATTTTTGTAATGGGAATATTTTCTCATTTCCTAACTTGTTATTAAGCATTTAGGGTTGTTTTTTATTTTTTTATTTTTTGGTATTAAGAACACATTCAGCTTAAGCAAGTGCAGCTTTTGGAAAATGTTTATTACATTCTTTAAAAAAGTTAAGAATACCCAGGATATCTAGTGTCTCACTGTGTAATTGGTATATGGTGGAGGTGACGAGGTGCATGGGAATGCCACAACACACATGGAGATCAGAGAACAACTGAGTCCATTTCTTTCCTTCCACCTCTGAGAATCACCAGCCCCTTTAGCCACTGAACTGTCTCACTGCTGTGGTACATTTAGGTTTAAAGCTTTTATGGACAGCTACCAGAGTTGTACAGGAAAGAGCAGCCATTATGTTGGTTTGGCTGGCCTAGACTTTCATTTACCCCAGATTGTTTTGTTAGGATCTTTCCTAAAAGTTGTATGTTCTACCTTTCATTCCTAAAGTTTGCTATCTATACTTTCTTAAAAAGATGTGCAAGTTCTACCAATAAAATAAAGCAGGGAGTTTTAAAAAGTATGTCAGAGACTTACAGTCTTTGTTTAGGTAGCCAAGAGTGATTTTATATATATAATGTTTTGAGTGAGGTTTAAGACACGTAGTGTTGAACCTGAGTTTATCCTTGTAAGAAGAATTGTTTTCATTGTATAACTGTTTGGTGCTGTATAACTGCTTCCTACCACTTGGATATAAAAAGTTCAAGTACCAGATTTTATTTTTTTTATGATTAAAATCCATTTCACTCTTTTTTTGTCTCTCATATGTATACCCCTCTCTGTGAAATGAGTGAACTTAGTTTCTTATGAACATGAGTATGTTTAAATATATATACACATGTGTATATAATACATATTAAGCAAAAGATAACCAGAGATACCAGAGCTGGGAGTGGCCATAAGTAAAGCAGTGTATGCTGAGTTGAGACAGGCTTTGTTGGCAGTGAGGTACTTTTGCCGGAATTGCTGGGTTTCAGCTCATACTTTGGCATAACCGTCTGCCGTGATGCAGCATTCTCTGTTGAGGGCAGACACCAGTGTTCGGAAAGCATGCCTCCTTGCCCAGTGGCCCTGCTTTTGAACTTTGCCCTGCATGTGCTTTTAGTTCCTAGTTTTATTTTTCTCTTATGCCCCTTGGCCTTACATCAGTTAGTTCTCAGAGGAACCACAAAGAAAATTAAGGCTTAGCAATTTCACTTTCCACACATCTCAGACTTTTGTTTAGCTTCAGATGTAAATAACTATTTTTCTTAACATTGAGGATTATTTCAGAGTAGAAGGTTTTTTTACTGGATTCTGCTGACCTCTGATTTGAGGATCTGTCTTTTAAAAAGCATCATCAGCCATAGACTTTTAAAGTTTACAGACTGCCTACAGACCCGATATGTTAAAGGAGTAGATTTTCCTTTTGCCCCTCCTATCAACTTTAACCTCCAACCTTCACTAGCATGTGTCATGACAAATAAAACTGCTGAGGTTTGACAGAAGGAAATAAAGTCACTAGGCCATTGCATGGAGATAGCTAGGGATTCTTCTCAGCCTGAAGTAAATGCTCTGAGCAGGTTTTTCCAGAGGAAGTCGTAAACACTTATATCACTCTAGTTTTAATAATTATTGGTCCAAAAGAAAAGGAAAAGAAGTATACATATTAAATGATGTTTGACAACTCTAATTTAGTTGTTTTGTTATTGGTTGTCTTTGACCATTAACTTAGATTTCTGTTCTTAATTTTAATGTATACGATTTCAAGCAACATGCAATCCCAATATAAACATGACGTTGTATAAGGCATTCTAAATGAATTTTTAGTTTGTGATTAAGACAAACCATATGACAAAAATAAACAGTATGTTTGTATTGCCCTACTGACCTAAAACAATCTCACCTACAGTGCCTTCTGCCGTTTCACATGGGAACATAGGCTAACAGAGTACTTCAGCTCATTGAGCTTCCCAAAAGTCTGAATCCTTGTAAGATTCTCCAATAGGCCAGTTGGACAGAGAGTCATTCATCCTACAAACACAAATGGTGTCTCATGAAGTCTTTGGAACTGCTCTGTCTGAACTGGGCTCTCCACTTACTAGGCCTGAGCGTTAGCAGCATTAGGAACAGGCAAGCAGTTACTTCAATACTTGACCAGAAGAAGAGGGGGTAGATAGATAGAGAGCTAGAGAATATAGAAATATATGTATATATATAGAGAAGATAGATAGATAGATAGATAGATAGATAGATAGATAGATAGATAGATAGATAGATGATAAAAGAGATATAGAAGAATATCTATCTATATATAGAGATATTCATTCATCTACAACTATAGTGTGTGTGTGTGTGTGTGTGTGTGTGTGTGTGTGTGTGTGTGTATGTATGGGCCTTTTGCTCTGATTTTCTCCTATTTTAAGTATTTCATCAGGGTACTGATACAGGAGAGATGAGAAGACAGGAGATGTGGGCGTGTCGATGTCAAGCATGGGAACTAGTGGCAAAGTTGTACCTCTCAAAGGGCACAGGATAGCTTCTGAACATAGCTTCTGCACAGGCACTATCCTTCCATAGAATGAGACCCCCAGCCCCAGCCTCTCACTAGAATGCTTCTCTCATCTGCAAGAGGAGCAAGAGCCCAGACAATATGCAGCCTGGATAAGGGATTGAGGGTGGAGATAGGAGAGAGTACACAGATCATATTAATAACCAACAAAAGCCAATGGCACTTCCACATTCATGAATGTGTTTGAGGCTAACCATTCTTCTCAGGAAGTGGAAGCATTTTTAAATGGGTCAGAAAAGCCAAGACTCAAGAAGAAAATGTGATCTGCTCAAGATTAATTCTTTCATATCAAAGCCAGGATTCCTTCACTTACTGTTCAACAAAGCTGTTGCTTAGCATTTACCATGCGCCTGGCATCCAGGGATGACTGTGAGCTCTGCCTGGGAGGTGCAGAAGGACCGCTGAGGTGGTTGTGTGCTGTGATCAACTGTTCTCATTCCTGGGACAGACCAACTAAAAAATCGCTTCGTGTTTCACCTTCCCAGCTAGACCAGTTGCAAATTCGCTAACACTATCAGCTATCGTGTCCAAGAGTCTCAGCCCCACCTCAACTTGTGAACAGAAAACAGGGATCTAGGAAATAATTAGGAAAAGCTGTGGAAGCCAGAAATCAGAGGTCTGGGGCCAACTGCATGGACCACACGAAAAAAGAGGAAAATTCATAGATAGGATGAGAAAAAGCATCACCCCCTTTGAGAATAGTAAATATTCAAGCACCCATCTTTCATTTGCATGTTTTTTCCTATTATATTAGAATCAATAAACCTCTTCAATTTGTGTGGTAGAAAGGAAAGGTAACCCAGATTTAGGTATTGTAAATGTTCAATTAGTATGCCCAGAATGACGTTTTTATTATTTATTATATGTCTTTTGTATTTTTGTGTTAGTGTTTATCAAGAAACTTCTTCCTTGTATTCTTATTGACAAAAGCCTGGACAAACAAACAGACAAAACACTGACAGTTTTTAAATAGGTAGATGGTGCTCAGTGAGTGCAGCTTACTCCTCACCACCGTGGAAATGCTTGAGTAGTCCCGAAAACAGTGTTCCTCAGGGAGCTCCCTGTACTGCATTGGTAGAGGAGTCGAAAGGTGGTTTGTTTCCCAGCATGTTCCGTATATAGAATTGGGAGGGGTTGAGGGTGCTCATAAAAAAGAGGCAGCAATGAGAGTTAAGATCCTGATATGAAACCCAAGGCAAGAAGGTAAGTTTACATTAAATGCCTGTTTAAACTGCTTTGGCCCATCAATGTAACTATACAAGGTTTTTGTTGTTGTTGTTTTGGTTGTTTTGTTCTGTTTTGTTTTTAAATTTTACCAAACTGAACTATCCCAATTGTGATCCAAACTCTGAAACTTACAAGGGCACTCCAGAAATTTGGAGCTTTAGAGCTTTTTGATTGGATGTGTTCAGCCTTTGTTTTCATTCCAGCTTGAGGATGCTAGCAAAAGGTCTTCATGTCTTGACATTCCTAGTCTTCCCTGACTTTGCGGCAGACAGTGAAATTCTTATTTTCCTACTAAGATGAAGTCAAGCCATACATAGAAAAGGTTCTGACTCAGAAAGTCTATGAAAATGCACGTTAAGTTTATTTTTTGTAAGTTTGGTGTGTCCAAAGAGATATTGCCTTAAAGGGGGCAAAGTGTTGGGTTGATGGCACACACCTCCAGCACTAGGGAGGCAGAGGCAGGGGGATTTCTGTGAGTTCAAGGTCTGATCTACATAGCAAGTCCCAGACCAGCTAGGGCTACATAGTCTCAGGGAGAAAAACAGAAGGAAGGAAGAATGGGCAGATGGCCGGGGAGGTAATGAGGTGGAAGTCCCTCTGAGGTGGCTTTTGTCACATTTGGCTTTGGTTGGAATTTCAAGCTTTCACCTATACTCTGGGTAGAGTAAACATTTAACTCAGGAAAAAGAGGGTCTGCTACTGGCCCTTCTCATTCATGGTTTCCCTGGAGACAGATATGCTGATGCTCCCCCATCCTAAACTGGTGTGTGAAGTATGTTTCTCTTTTCACATCACATAGTTGACCAGAGGGGGAACAAAGGACCCTCAGGGAGGCAGAAACCCTGATGTCACTCCCTTTCCCATGCACAGGACTGGTCCTCACCTGTGGTGGACTGTCTCATCTCACACCTTACATCACATCCAAAATGTTCTGCCTCGTTACTGTCATCTAAACCCCTCCCCCATCTTGGTTTCCTTTATTAATCCAGTTGCCATCTTTTCTTTGGAACTTTCTCTTCTTCCCCTCTTACCTGTAGTTAGATGATCTGTACAGAAAGCCCATTGCAGTTTCTCTGATTGAGTCATAAAATCTGGAGCCGATGGAAACAGCAACAGGAGGCCACACCTTCGCACTGAGCAATCCGAGGATTGCATAGAAGTTTCCTTAGCTCAGACCTGGAAGCCCCTTTCCAACCCTTCCTTTCTCTTTACTTCCTCCCTCATATAATAGTAGAAAAGTTAACTAAATTAAAATGTATTACTCTTCACTGTAAGATTTACTTGCATTTTACATGGCTGAGGTCCTTTCACCCGTAAACATAGGCTGTCAGCCGTTAATGTGTACAAAATAACGGTCCCAGTTACACTAAAGTGGAGTTACAGATAACCTTAAAACTTCCCCTTAACCCAAAATGCTCCTTGTTTTCTGTATTGAAAGGTAGAGTCTGGGAGACTGCTCTGTCCCCTTCTGTTGAGACTCTCTTCCATACGTAGAAAAGAACATGGTCCATTTTGAAGTGAATTTGAACTTGCTGAGTATCTGTGGCTAGTGGGAAACATAAATTAAGGCTCACATTTCAGGAACAGGTAGAAAGGAATCGAGGGAACTCTGTTTCCTGGGCTGCTGCGAGGTGATAGCTGTTAAAAAGCTGTCTGCTAAGCCATCCCAAGCTAATGCAAATTAGCAGTTGTTTTCTTTCAGAACTGTATGACTGAATAAACATTTACCATTTGTTTCCTTTCTACTCATCTCTTAAAACAGTTGCTACAGGTCTTAATAGTAAGACTCGAAACATATAATGTATTAGCCTTGGCACATCAAAATATTGTTCATCTTCCAAACTTGAGATATTCCAGTTTGGCTTCTCACTGAGTTTATAATGTTTTAGTGTATGTATCTAAAAACGCATCTTACTAATCTCCTGGAATTGGGTTTTTTTTTTTTTTTTAAGTGCCTGTAACTTGTCACTATTCCCAGCTTCAGCATGGCCTGTCACTTGTGAGATTGACTGGCATTGTACTATACCTCTTAGAGGGCTCCCAATATGAAATTTGAACCACGGATACCTAGTTTGGAAGAGAGGCCTATGATATTTGTGCAAATTAATAATGAGGTTAAAATGGATTTGCAGCCATAGCTGAGACAGCTGTGCTCCTTGCTTTTTATGCAAGCCTTTTCTCATGCCTCACAGGGCCACCTTTTCTCATGGCACCAGTGTGGCAACAGCCAAGGATAAGGAATTCCAAGTGAACAACAAACAGTATCTAGTAAATTCGTGTTCCTAGCTCTCCTGAAAGGTTTATTCCAATGCAGTCGTTAACATTCCTGGAGCCTGTGTCTGCCAAGTGCTTGCACTCAGTTCACAGGCTTCCAATTTAGCATGACAAAGTTGCTCCCATTTGCAAATGGGAAACCTGGAGCCCCAAATGGAGCCTCACAGTGAACTGCGCCTGGGGATGAGATCCTAGAGATACAGTATAAAGGATTATCTAGGATCATGTGGATGGTTCCTGGTTGCTTTTGTCTGGCTGCTGGGTTAGATCATTCTTGGCAAGTTGGGTGAATTAGTATCCTATTCCTAAGACCCATTTCATTACCTAGTTTGGAACTCTTCCACGCCCTGAAAAACGTCCATTGAAACTTTTATCAATGGTATTTGCATAGACAAAATGGAATCAAACTATTGACATCTTCTTTAAAAAAAAGAAAGAAAGGAAAGAAAGAAAGAAAGAAAGAAAGAAAGAAAGAAAGAAAATGTATGTGAATAGTTTGTCACTAAAGATAATTTATCCAAAGGCACCTGTCTCCTCTAAGGATTCTGCCTAAAAGGGTTTTCAGGAGGAGCTTGGTGAATTTTTTTTGTCTTTAAAATAAAGCTGTTTTTTGAGGTAGGAGAGAAGCTTAGTTTTTGAAATGGCACAATGAATAACAAAGGTCTCTTTTCACCCCCAAAAAGGAGGGGCTCAAAAGGACATTTGTTAGCCCCTCGAAGAAGAATTGTGCTATTAGTATGAAAGTCTAGATATAAGAAGGTTTGCAGGACAAGGAAGAGCAGGTAAGGTGGAAAGATGAAAAGCAGCCTGTTTCACGTGGATGGTCACATCTAAGCTCCAGTTCAAAGCTCAGTGATATCCTAGTAACCAGGACAGCTGGCCAGTAAAGGTCAAGGCATTCTGACACTGAATGATCCATCCATTGCCCATACCCTCTCATCCTGCACCTCACTAGCCTATCAATATCTGTCATTCATTTGGAAGCTGGCAGGTCCACTCTTCGCCCATTGTGGCCTTAGGTGGATGTGGTTCATGCTGTGGACGAGAGAAGACTCTTCAAATAGTAAAATGATGAACAAACTGGTTCTGAGCTGAGGAGAGCAGCGAAACAGGTGGACAAGGCTTCCTGTGGCCACCTCATTGCTGTCCCCTATGGAGCAAAGACTCCTTCATAAGAAAAATACTAAGTTACTAGTCTCCTTTCAAATAAACATAATGATACAAGCCAGGTGTTGGGAACAGGGAACATTACAGAGTCCACAACTCCGCAGTTATCAAGCATGTGTGTCCTTCTCATGAGTCGAAGCTCAAGCACTCCATCCTGTATCCACAGTCCTCACCATATTTGAAGAGACTGAAAAGAGAAGCAGTTCTATGATTACTTTTAAGGGACAGAGAAGGGAACGAAGACTTGGAAGCTTGAGTGCAGTAGTAACAGTTACAGCACCTGAAGCCAGGATGTGATATCCTCTCCTAATTATTGCTGAGTATTAATTAAGCACAAAGTTACAAGCCTTAAAAGAATTTCATGATTATTTTTCTTTGATTTTTTTTCTATATAAAAAAAAAAGCCCACCCCATCATTTTCTATTTTAGCAGTTTCCACAACTTAAACATTAAGTTCTTATTGTTTGATTTCTGTTATATTAGGAGTGTGTGTTTTGCAATTCTAATCTTCGGGCTTTCCTTTCTTATCACTGAAGTGGGCCTTTTGAAGCTGGGAAATTTTTCATAGCAATATTGACAGTGTTCACATTTGCATGATGACAGCCAAGGAATGGAGCAGTAATTTTTGAAATTGCAGAAGTATTTAGAACACTGATAAAAGCTGAAATATATTTTTGATGGATTGAAGTTAAGCATACATGATTTTTTTTCCTGCTGTCAAAAGGCTCTGAATTTAGTGAATATTTGCCTGCTGCGAGAATGCAAGATTAACATCACAACCATCACCCGGGCACCCAAACCCTGCAATTTAATAGCTTTTTAGGTTCTTTCCTTTTTCTAAACAGCAATTAATCTCATTTTAGTACAATTTTCTCGTTTCTGAAGTCGCTCATTGAATCGCTGTTTTGTTCATATTTGGCTTCAGCTTCTCTGCATAGTCATTAAAGTCCCAATTAATGTCGCCTTTAGCTGAAGAGTGCTCATTTTTATTGAGAAAATGACAGTTGCTGCCATGAGTAGTGCAGTGTAATATACATTAATTGCCCTGTAACACTGGTAATTACGAGTTTTTCAAGCCTCTCAGTAAACTGTCATGCCTAGACAAGACTGCGCTAAAATAGATTACTCATTAGGGAGACCTGGCCTATTTTCTGGTGGGTTCTTAGTGTTGGTTTAAAAAAATAAAAAAATAAAAAAATAAAAAGAAAGAAAATCTTGAGCCTGAACAAATAGTTGCCAAGAGCAATTTCCTCCAACAATATTCTTGTGCCGAGTTTTTCAGCCATCACTTAAGATTGTGGTCAGAAAACAGACAGGATGCAGCAGATGCTGCACCTAGTGAGCCTTGTGCATCTATTTCTATGGCTCACAAGAACAGACCTAATGCTGCTCCACTGGGGTTGAATAGCCTGGAACCAAAGAGAGTTCCTAGGGGTTAACACTAGCTCATTCCCGAGAGACTGGTGACAGCCTGTAAGCCACACTCATCAAGTCCCTGACCACTGCTCAGATCCGTGTGAACCCTGAAGGAGGTGCATAACTCTGACCCCAGAAGAGAACCTGCATATACAGTGGTCGGCTGTAATGTTGTTTGTTTGCAAAAGCTAAAAGTTCTTCAATGAGAAAAATAAGAATCTTGCATGTAAATCTGCCAAGTTTTCCATTGATAGTTGCAGCCTGGTAAATTCAGCTGGGTTTTTTTTTTTTTTTTTTCCAAATCATGTTCCAGATTTTTGTGTGGATATAATTTTCCTACTTCCCATTCCCACCGTATCTCACAGGTTGGGGGTTTTAATGCAAAGTGAACATGAGAGAAAGCCCTTGGTTTCTCAGAACTGAGAAAACAAACCCTTTCTCGAATCCATGCTGAAAGCAGGTGCTCTAACAGCCTGCTCTCACCCTCTCTCCCTAAATGAATTTTGTCACAGCCTTTCAGATTTCCTTGTGGTGAAGAGCTAATGAAAGTAGATAGTACAATTTGTGCTGACCAGGTAGCGAGTGCCAGCTCACAGCTGAGGATAGCTTTAAAAAAATAAATAAATAAAAGGCAGCATCATATCACTGATTCGCCCATTACACAGCATTAATAGTGAGAGACCTTGGTGTGTTTATCTGTTTGTATTGGTGTGCATTTATCGAATTGTTTGTGACAAGACTAATTGGGGTAATTGTAGACACTGAAATTACCTGTCAGCTATATGTAACCACACTCCCTTTCTTTCTGACAAACGATGACAACTGAGGGACCCCATAGCATTACTCATGATGGCTTTTCGAGTGGTAATAAGGACAATAGGGGCCCTGGCTAATTTGACATGGACAGCCTTCACAACAAGAAGCCAGCTAAATGACTTGTCAGGAGGGGAGAGAAGTCAGAAAAGTAATGGAGTCCCCCATGGCGCTCTGACAGGGAGATGAGGCAATTTCGACGGGAAGTGAAAGGGTTTCAGTTTGTCAAGTATTTAGAACAATCAGAGAACAGCTAGAGGCTGGAACCTGACAATGAATTTGTGAACCATGCTAGCCACCTCACTCAGGTCAGGTACTTCATGATGGCTGGAGTGCCCAGGTCCTGTACTCAACGCACACTTCACGGCTACCAACCACAGTTTTGTCACCTTGAATTTGTGCTCTGTTTTCCATAGGGCACTACAGGTTAAGGTGACAGACCCACGTGTGGAGAGATGGTACAAGTCACAGTCACAAGTCCATTGAACAACACAGAATAATCTGACCACACGGTGGGGTGCCTGCAGCCCATACTGCTCTCTCTTTTCATGATTTTGATTTTTAGAGACAGGGTCTCACTGTGTAGCTCAGGTAGGTCATAAACTTTCTGTCCTCATGAATCCAAGGTACTGGGATTATGGGTGTGCAGCACCATGCCTGACTAGGTATTAACTCTTGATGGAGATTTTATACCAACTTAGATGAGCCCGCCCACAATCTGGTAGATCCCCTGGTGTACTCCTTTCTCATTTGCTATTAGTCAGACAGAAGTACAACGTTGTTACAGGCTGAGAACTTCTATAAGCAAGTCTTCCCTCTGATTATATAAAACAATGACATAATAACTCCAAAGCAAACTAAAAAAAAACCATGTATTTAAGGATTAAGCTATCTCCTTTAATCCTTAAACCTACCCTACAGCCATACCTACCCTTAATCCCATACCCTACAGCCTCAAAGCATTGAGACATGGAACATGTGACTAACAGGTGAGGCAGTGCATGGATATGCCAGCCATTACATCTTCTTCATTCAGTTCCTAGTTTTATGTCTTTAGGGTCACTCTGTGCCTTGTAGAAGAGCAAGCTTAAGTGTCTGTCCATAGTGAGGCACCTTCTCTGGGAAAGACCTCTCTGCCTGTCTGCCACCATTTCTTCCTTCATAGGATGAAGAAAGACAAGCAGAGGAGATATCTACAAAACCTGAGTGGATAACAACATAGACAAGTCAGACTGAGTTCAGACAAGCCAGGATGTCTGACTTCCTCATAGCAGCCTTCCCCCATCCCTCTCATGAAGCCCTTGGAATCCCAGCATAGCCTTTTACATGAGTAGTGTATCATTTTTGTGTTTGTGACAATTTTAAAGCATTTAAACTCTACAATTCTGAGACTAGAGAGATGGCTCAGTTGTTAAGAGCACTGACTGCCCTTGCAGAGGACCAGAGTTCAGTTCCTAGCACCCACGACATGCATCTCACAGCTGCCTCTATCCCCAGCTCCAGAGGATCCACCACACTTACCTGGCCTCTCCAGGTACCTGTACACACTAGCCATATTCGTCCAGATACACATGCACACATATATACATTTTAAAAATTTTAAACTACAGATTCAGTGCTTTGTGAGGAGGGAAGTATGTGTTCAGTATATTTCCTAATGCTCTGCTGTATATATTTTACCTTCACATGGGGCATGGTTCTTTTCAAATATTGAATAACATTATCATTTCAAATTTCTCAATATTCCTTAAAGCATAATTTCCCAAGTATAGGTTGCCTAATTTGGAAAGGTTAGAAACCTATTCTAAGGCAAGTTTCCTGGCATGTTTTTGGCTTTGCTTTTATCTGGAAGGGAGAAAAGATGGGAGTGCTGGTTGTCCTTTTACCCAATACAAGCAACTGTCCACATACCCGGTCCACTTGAATTGGGTTGTCATGGCCTGGGGCCTCAGTGTTGTCAAGGCTCACTTCAAGAGAGGAGGAGGCACTGCATCATGCTGCAGACCCAGCCATGGGCTCAGAGTCATGGGAGCAACAAAAAACAGGCCCATTGGTGCAGAGTAAAGAAAAGCCTAGTAGTTAACTTGGGGAACTCAGGTGCAGCGGTGACTCCAGATGGATAGAGAACCCCCTGCATGTGTTTGCATGTGTACGAAGGAGAATGCGGCTTCAAGTGCCAGGCTGTGGCCTTCGTGTATATCTGTTTCTTCTAAAAGTGGGATCTCCTTTGTGAATGACTGGGTGGTTCCAATCTATAGGTGGGATGGTCATTTCTCCATCTGAGGCTTACACTAGAACAGTGATTCTCAATTTTCCTAATGCTGCCACCCTTTAATATAGCTCCTCATATTGTGGTGACCCCCAACCTTAAAATTACTTACGTTGCTACTTTATACCTTTAAGTTTACTACTGGTATAAATTGAAATGTAAATATCTGATATGCAGAATGGTCTTAGGCAATCCCTGTGAGAGGGTCCTTTAACTCCAAAGGTGACTGTGATCCACTGGTTGAGAACCACTGCCTTAGAATATGAAATCTGCTATAATGGAGTAAGCTATAGCGCCTGCATTTTCTGTACCGTGATGTGGCTTTTAATGATAATTCTGTTTCTCCCTTTTAATATTCAGTTAAAAGAGCTGTTTTCATGACACTCAACACTCATTTATCCAGTTGTCTGTTAATGTATACACAAGTGTAAACAAAGTAGCTTGTACATATGCATTTGTTTTCTCTTCACTAGTCTTCAGAATTCTTGATTTTTCTCGGAAGTTAATTTATAGACAAAGAAAAATAATGTGTGGCATTATGTGAAATTATGCATTTACCTGTTGCATAGTGGAGTTTTTTATTTGTTTTGTTTTGGTTTCCTATGTCCCTTCCTCTCTACCTGAAGCCTCCATCAGACCCAAAATAGGCTTTTTCTCTTAAAACACAAGATCCCGGTGAATGATATTTGTTATTATTACTGCTACACTAGTTTATTTTCATCTGTTTATGGTGTTTATGAGTATATGTGTGCACATGTGGCTGTGTGTGTGTGTGTGTGTGTGTGTGTGTGTGTGTGTGTGTGTGTGTGCGCGCCTGTGGAGGCCAGGGATCAACACCAGGTGTCTTCCTTGATCCTTCTCCACATCGTGTTCTGAGACAGGACCTCTCACTGAATCTGGAACTTATGGACTGTCTAGATTGGCTAATCGGGGATGCCCACGTATTGTCCTGTGTCTGCATCCCTAGTGCTCAGATTACAGACTTGCACTACCTTACCCTTGTGTAGGGTCCAGGGTTCTCATACTTGCACGACAAGCTCATTAAGGATTGACCAATCCCCCAGGTGACTAACACTCCACTAAATCACTTTTTCCTTGAGGATAATCTACAGAACAAACAACCTGAGTAACAAGAGCACAGAGTTTTAAGGCAACAGCACTTCCTTAGACTATTGGTGTCTGCATATGCGCGGACACTTGCACCCTGGCCCAAGCTAGATAGTAGCACTTGATCGGCAGGTTTTATGCTTCATTTCTTACTCACGCCCCTCTCCCTGGTGTCTGCGCAGTGTGCCTGCACCGTACTTCGTGGCTGCTTGCCATCAGTCATCTTGTAAGATATGCCTTTCCCAGGCACTTTTAAGATCTGAGGCACTTGTAATCAGAAAGTTATGATACAATCCCTTGATCTCCATTTATAATTCTACATCTTTCTGACCCTGGAGCTCTGGACAGGGTCACTCATGTCTCAGGACACAAGATAGTTCAGAATATCCCAAGTGATCCCCTGCCCTCTCTCCTGTGCCTGTTACAGCTGTCATTATAGATTGCTTCAGTCACACGTATAATTGCTTCATTGCTAGTAACTGGCTTAATACTGTCCCAGACCTCATTGGCTCTTCTTACCTCAGATTTACATACAGCATCCCAGGGCTTACTTGAGGGCATTTATCATCTCTCCTCCAAATGATCTGGTGACAGTGTACGGCGATTCAAGTTTTCATCAGCCCGTACACGATGCCGTCTTTCTTCTTCACTGCCACAAGCCAAAGGAGGGAGGAAATGGAGAGAAATGCTTTCATTACTGCACTTCAAGGAGGCCCTGTCATGAACTCACGAAGGGAAGTTCCTGAAGTTGCCCCACACTGACACTGGCAGATGCTCTGTGGGTCGCCCCATCCCTTCATAACACCGAGACAAAAGCGTTCAGCACTCTTTCTTGCCAGTCATTCTTGCACTCAGCCAGCCAGATATATTCTGCCCCAAGCTGCCTCTCCTGTCCCCTTCTTACTCCAGGAGAAAGCCTCGATGATTGTGCACCACGTTAACTGCTGCTGCTGCTACTGCATACTGATGTGAGGTTTGTTTATCGTCTCTTAAAGGAGACTGTCGTTTTCACTTAGAGCATGATGACGGCTACAAGGGGCCTGAATCATTTTTTCACTGCTCTGATAGCAGGAGTGAACATGGGATGCTTTGGACACTGAAACAGTGTTGTAAATGGCATTGGGTTCTCACAGTGACCTCAGAAGCTTATTATAACCACTCTGGAGCCATCCTTATAGGCGCTACCTCTGCTTCCTATCTCACAGTAGATTTTAAATGCTCATACTCAAAAGGATTTGTAAGTTTAGGGTCCACTGGAAAAGCTGGAGTCAGCAGGAAGACTGCCTCTCTAAGTTATGAGTGCCCTTCACTCCCCCCACCATACATTTCTAAACTCTCTTATTCCTTGAACTTTCAAGAGCTTCTTGAAAAGGTATTCCTAAGAAAAATGTCTTACTCGAGTGCCTTTTTTTTTTTCCTGAGGGTGAAATCACCAACATCTGTAAGTAGTTCGGGCCTCTTTTTTTGTTTGTTTTGTTTTTCGAGACAGGGTTTCTCTGTGTAGCCCTGGCTATCCTGGAACTCACTCTGTAGACCAGGCTGATCTCAAACTCAGAAATCTGTTTGCCTCTGCCTTCCAAGTGCTGGGATTAAAGGCATGTGCCACCACTGCCCGGCTAGTTCGGGCCTCTTAAGATATCTTAGTAAAACTATTTTTGATATCATTTAACTCAGGAGAAATGTGATTTATGGAAGGCGTTTGCTTGTCTAGTTCTGCTCTGTGGTTCTGAACGCACTCGCCAGTTGACATCATAAAAAGCATGGCTTCCCCCAGAATGGCTATACTGTCCTTCACTCCTTTCCAGATCAGATATCGCCCATTCTGTTTCTGAAGACTCTGGATGTCAAAGCACTGCATCCACCTTTTTCTGTTGTCATCCTGTACTGTGCCTTCCACGTAGTAGTAAGAAACCACATCTATAGCATCTGCTTTGGCAAGGGAGCATGTCCATCTGCGTGATTTTAAGAGCTTGGGAGGTCACATCAACTTCTTTTGTTATTTTGTTTTGTTTTGTTTTGTGTAATAACAATTATTCCAAAAGTGTGCAAGGGTGGTTTGCACTTTTCAGAGTTAAAAGCCATCTTAGACTACCTAGTGTGATTCTGAGTGGTGAGAGAGTCTCATGGTGGGCTGGTTAAAACCCAATAGGCATAATACATCCCCATTCATATACACACACCTTTCTGTCTCTAATTTTTATTGGAGTCTTCTGATTTTTGATAGATTATAGGAGTTCCTAATACACTTTAGATATTAATCCCTTTTCAGGTATAGTAGTCAGCTTTGGATCGCTGTGACAGAATCCCTGAAGTAGCCAACTTAATAAGACCCATGGTTTATGTTGGTTGTATAGATTTCATACCATGGCCTCTTGGCTCTGCCATTTTTAGCCTAGGATGGCACACAGCATGACAGCTGCATATGGCAGAGGTGACTGAGAAGCAAGGAAAGCTAGGAAAGGGTCAGTTTCCAAGAGTCCTTTCAAGGACACATGCCTTGACCTAGCTTCCTTTGCAGTAGGCCCCTTCTCTCAAAGGCTATACCACCTTCCAGGACACTATAGGTTGGTGACTGAGCCATTCGAGACACCTATGCAAGCTGTATAGTGGATGTGTGTGCTTGGCCGTATGGTGGATGTGTGTACTTGGCACATGCTTTCTGTCCTTGTTGTTTCCTAGCTGTAGGGAAACCCCTGAGCTTCCTGCCACCCTTGTCAGTCTCTGAATTTTTTGCCTGCACTTCTGGTGCCACATCCAATGTCAGTCATTATTTGAGAGCTCCCCCACCCCCTCTGGTGCTTCCCTCTGGTAGTGTTGTGGATTTAGGTCTTTTGTGATCTTCAAACCCATCTCTATGTGCCAAGTACACACATCCACATCCACACATCTTGGTGGACTTGGTTGGAAAGGGCTCCATTCCCCC
This sequence comes from Mastomys coucha, assembly GCF_008632895.1. NCBI lineage: Eukaryota > Metazoa > Chordata > Mammalia > Rodentia > Muridae > Mastomys > Mastomys coucha. Next base: position 100,879,970 of record NW_022196897.1, read on the forward strand.
AGCTGCAGAACCTCCCCACCCCCTCTGTGAAGTGGCTTTTCAGAGTCTTACAAGAACTTCAGATCTGCTGGGCTCTGTTTGTGGAAGCTGTTTGGAAAGTCGACACAGTTAAATGTTTACTGCGTGTTTATAAATGTATTAGTCACAGAGCAGACACAGAAGCAGCTGGGCCTCCCGTGCCCACCTGTTCAAACCACTGAGGCAAAGCCACCTGGAAGTGTTCACGCCAGTAACTGGACCTTTACCCTTTAGAATTTCTTAAAATTCAGCCACAAGAACTCTGCTGTCTCAGGGAGTGCCCCCACTCATCTCCTGGTTGTCCTTGGGGGAGTCAGACACAGAGCCTGCAAGTCACATGCGTGGTTGCAGATTAAAAGCACTGTGCAAAAATTTGGAAGAGGATGCTGAGGGGAAGTAACTTCTCATTTGCTTCATGCTGAGGAGCAATTTTTAATGGCTGTTCATGGTTAGAGAAGCTTATAAATGGGACTTATTGATCCGCTTTCTCCGTAGGACATCACCTAAGAGAGATAGACTCCCTGGCATCTTGTGCTAGGCCACATATAAGGCTGTGGCCCGGTTCCTATCACCTGGCCCTGCTGTCTCCCTCCCCAAAGAGCTCCTCACTGCAGGAATCTCAGATTTCTTAGGAAGTCGGAGGTTAGAGGAAAGTTCTACATGAGCGCCAGATCCGCCTCGCAAACTATAAGGAGGGTATTCTTGGTGCCTTGAGCCGTGTGGTCAGAGTGCTATGCGAACTGTAGCCTCTGTCCTGCTGACTCCGTGGAAGAGTGGCTGAGCCGGGAAACAGAGCAAGCAGATCTCAGACTTTGGCTGGGGCAGGTGTGGAACAAAGAATAGTGAGGAGACATCCGAGAAAGCCACAGGAGCCAGCGTCGTAAATGGAAGAGTTTCCGTGAAGACCTTTAAATTCATCTGTGATACCTAAGCACCAAGGCTGTCCTTCTTGCCCCGGTTATGGTCTAGATTCATCTATAATGTGAGTTAGTTATGAGGTATTCATTATTAATTAGAATTAGTCTGCAGTGCCTTATGAAACAGGTTCATAGAGGATAGAAGGGAGGGAAGGTGTGAGTGTGTCTGAAGGTAAGGGTCATCTGAGCCTTCTGGTGGTGACAGCAGGAGACAGCAGCTGCAGGGAACCTCTCACATGCCCCAACAGTGCAAGTAACGTTTATTCCTCCAAGGTGCTCTATCAGTCAGTGCCACACATGCACGCCCATTGGCCAGTCTGATAGATACAACTCCAAAACAGGATGAGACCGACCCATTGCTTTTAGTCAGGCTTCAAGGCAGCAGTACCTGAGCAGTACCTTCACAAGAATCAGATGAGTTAAAGAGATGAACTCACAATAGATAACTAAGTTCAAGCACACCTGTGCACTGACAGCTTTTTAAGAAATTTCAACAGCACTTATTTCTCGGACAGAGTTGGAGACCTCCATTGGCTTTTCTTTTCCAAAATTCTATATTTACTGTTACCCTAACATCTCTAATATATGCCATCAAGTAGAGTTTATAGTATTTGTCTCCAGTTCTAAAATCCCAAAAGGCTCTGAAAACTAACTTTGAAGTAAAGTAACTCCCCCCAAAAACACATTTGACAACAAAAGCCAACAAGCACTGGTGTGGCTGTCTTAGAGACTTGGTTTAATGTGGTGCAAAAAGTCCTCTGTTTAGCTTTGGAAATACGAGGACACTTAGTGACAGCATGGTGCTTTGTGCACTGTGGGCATGACATCATGTGCAATATTTTTCAATTTCTAAATCTGATAAGTATAATTCTCAAAGCCTCTGGCCCATGGGGCTCAGATAAGAGATTGTGGCCCTGTGGTTTGCTTATGGTTCATTCCCTCAGGTCCTACCCTGATCTAGGGCAATAGCTCTACCCCAGGGGTCCTCTGTACTCTAACCATGTCTGTGTCTGAATTATACTGACAAGTGATGACATTCATCTCAGCAGGAACCAACTCAGTCCTGCCTACTCTGGCACCACTATGCCTGGCCCTGGGCCTGGCACAGTGAGGCTCCAGGAAACTCATATTGAGGAACACAGGGACAGATCATACACTGCTTCCTCTAGCTTCGTGCTCAGAGAGTGGCCCGTAACAGTCTTCTCTCTAAATGCTAAGAGCACCCTGGTGACATCTGTATGACTAGGTCTGTAGACTCTGGATGGATTATATTGAAGGAAGAAAGACAAGCCTTTAAAGAGTGGGTTGATTTCTAGGGTAGGAAGGAAAGACCTCTGTAACCCCAAAAGTAATAGCACTGCAAGAAATGGGCTGCAGCACCCTAGGGCTAATGCTTGAATTTGAATGATGCAGCCTTTCATACTGCACAACCATGATCTGGATGTGGAGCTCAGGATCATTTCATTCTAACATAAATGGGGGCAGAGCATTCTAAGGCCAGGAAACATCGCTAAACTCAAAAGAAGGGATGTGTGGTCATCTCAAGCAGAAGGCCAAGTGATGTAATCAAAATGCAGATATGGAAACTCTTAAGAAATGGGCATGTTGAGAACCATCTAGGTTCTGTCTGCTGCCAAACACTATTGTCCCATGGTGGGATGTAGTGGGAATGGGGAGGGAGTCTCTGAGAGGCAAGGCCGAAGACTCTCACACACCTGGACAAGAAGTTTGGATTTTTGCCACTTGTAGGTGTGTAGGCTGGGGGTTAATAATAAGCCTGGTATCAAAATCCACTTGCCACGTGGGCCTTTCAGGCCTCCTGCCAGAGGAAAACCCTCCAGGTTCCTGTAATGGCAGCTGCTGTACTAATTGTTAAGAATCCTAACAAGTGGTTATCTGTCCCACCCGATACTACTTCCTGTCCTTAGTGCCTCTGGCAGTCACACCAGCCACACAGTATGGCCTGGAGATCCACCGAGTTAAACTCGGAAGAATGTTCTAACTTGTCTCTAGTGGCTGGTATGTAGCACAAAGAAATGGGGACATGATCTCCTAGGGCCTTGGATTAGGAGCCTGCGTGCAACAGACATCCCAGACACCTAACTGTGTCTCACCAACAGGTGTGTGTGTGTGATCTGAGGCCAAGGGAGGTTCAGCTGCAGCCACAGTACCTGCAGACCTGGGATTTCACTTTGTGTCTTCCATCCAGTTCTTTCCAAGGGGTTACCAAACCTGGAACCACCTAACCGAACAAAGGTGCACTTCCCTAGTATGTTGTTTCATTGTCCAATTAGTAACTTCAATTATTTCGAGGCAGGGTTGATACCATGGCTTTCTCCTGTACAGAAGTTTGAAGATGCAGAATGTTGATCTTCACCAGCCCCAGACATTTTTAATAAATCAAACCTATTCTTTAACTTCAATTTACCATAAAAGACTTTCCTCTGAAAAGTTGTTACATTTTGCATTTGTTTCCTAGGTTTTGGTTTTGGTCTTTGTTATAAAGGAAATGCTGTTGGGGATTTCCCTTAATTTGTCAGAATTGGATTCTACTTTAATTTGACGTGTTGGTGGTAGAATGCAAGATCTGTGACTTTGTGGGCTTGCTAAGGTGTGTTGTGAAGGGACAATTCACAGTCCAAGCACTAATTCCTAGGAAACAAACAAACAAACAAAAAAGAACCAAAAAGGAAGTCAATCCACTCCTTGTCTAGGTCAGTGGCCCAGATTCTCTGTCGCTGCTGGCTGCCCTTAAGCTGTCCATTTACAACTTGTAAAGCTCTTTATCTTAGACAGCAAGAAAGATCAATGCCAAATTATCTCAAGAATATTATTGATGACCTAAGTGTCATTTTCTGTTTTTATTACTTCTCATCGTATTTGGCTTGTAATTCAAACCACTTTCTAATTAATTTGGTTTGGCTCAGTTGGAATAGAAAAAGCTAACTATCTAATAGGTGGCACATGTCGCCGAGAAACCTACAAGTTCCTTATTTCCCCAAGATCAATCACCCATGAAATAACTTACCAAACTTCTGTTTTTCTAGCAAATTCTCAAGAAATACAATAAAATTAAATTTGTCTAGTCCAAAGAAACGGGAAGAAACCTGAATGAGCAGAGGTGACCCAAAAGCCTAACTTTATCTAGCTCTGATCTGTCTTCTAGTTGTTAAAATATCCTGAGGCACTCGATCAGATTGCATTTTAATTTCAAAGCCATGTGGCCTGTTAGCAAAGCGCACATGGTCCTGATTTGAACTCCGGCTGTTAAGCAGAGCTCTGGGCTGGCTGGGATAGGGTCTCCAGAAGGTCAAAGGCCTAGAGCCTACATCTTGGTTAGCTCTCACCCGTGTGGAAACCAGAAGCCTGGGTCAGGACACCAGTGCCTGTGACAGGCCCTGATTAGATTAGACCTACATCTATCAACTACACAGAGAGTGCACTTAACCTTTCAACTCTAGACTTTGGATGCATCTTTATTTTTCAAACGAAAAGGTGACTGTTAACTCTACCAAAGCCTTGATCCAAGAACAGGGAAGTAGAGTATATTGTCGTTTCACCTACTGCTGCATTTCTGTAGGGATAGTAATATAATGCACATCAAGACTCATTTTATCTGTTCTCTGAATTCATAAGCTTGGTATCTATAGAAAACTACTTTTTAATTGTATGTGAGGTTTTTTTTTCACATTTGAATGAGAGTTTAATATTTTTCTTTGGCCTCCATCCACAGTTTCCTATTTCTTGTATGTGGTTGTTGGTTCACTTGTGGAAAGAGCATTAACTGACCTGAGAAATTTGGTTTCTTTTTATTCCTCCAAGTGTGTGGTTTAAATAGTATTTTTAATAGTATTTTTAAGATTATTTCAGTTACCTAGAATATACTCCTAACTCTTAAGGAATTAACCCTTCAACTTCTAACAACACTATAGTTCTAGAAGCACATTTTCAGATACAGTTGTTCCTATTCTCCTCATGAGACTGACCAAGCCTGTGATGTGCAGAGCACTCTTCAGCCTTCCCTCACAGGTTGAGCATCTGCCTGGAATGTCCAGATCCCTTTGCTGTCTATGGGATGGACTCGAGGACAGCAGTGTTGGTGACAGAGCAGGCGGTGGAGAATGGTCCAACTCCTATAGACAGGGTTTGAACCTCCTAATCCTTCATTTATATTGTAGTCTTTCCTGGAGACCTGCCTTGGGACCAGGGAGCAGCAACTCTGCCCTCTTGAAACCAGAATCTCTGCTTTAATTCTCCCTCTGAGTCTTTATCCTCAGCCACAGATGGCTGAAACAGTATTTTTCTCTTTAATCATATACTCCCTCTAGCCTTCAAGGGGGTTTTTCCTTCCATTGCTTTGTTCCTGCCATGCATGGACTGAGTTAATAAACCCATTGCTTGTAACATTTGTAGAATCCTAGCCCAGAGTGCAGGTTTGAAGCTGGGGGCCGGGGGAGGGGAATGCAGCAAAGATCCTTTAGGAGGAAGAATCCTTCCTGAATAAAGGAAAGATAAAATGAGCTCATTTCAATTATATTAAAAGTGGTCATCAATCACCCCAACATACTCTCCCCACCCCCGTTCTTCATTTAAATAAAATCAAAATCTTTGAACATTTGAAACTTTTCTAAAACATGAGGGAGCCTGCTTTGCCAATTCACTCTCATTTAGGGGTAATTTTTAAATTTCCTGTTACATTTGTAAACTTTGAATCCCAAGACCTAATGCCTGAAGTGATATTTTTGTCAATTTTGTCTCAATATTTTAGACACCACACTTTTCATCTTGACATTATAATATTTTAAAAATTATTCTGAATTTTGTATTTACCAGGAAAATACTCACCAGCAGAAATCATAGTTATCTTGCTAACAAGACATGTTAGTACTTGCAGTGTTCAATTCACTGAACATGTATTTGATAGGTCCATCAGTCCCATTGGCTGGGCCCTGTGTGTAAACAGAATAAAGACATCCTAATAATTCTGGCTAAGATGGAAGGAAGATGGCAAGTAGGTAAAGTAATTGCCACAAAAACATGAGAACCTACGTTTGAGTCAGCAGAGCCCATGTAAAAACAGGATGTAGTGGCATATGCCTATAATCTCAGCACAGAGAGGTAAAGACAAGAAAATGCTCAGAGCTCTCGGGCCAGCCAAACTAGCCAAACAGAGAACTCTAGGCCAGTGAGAGACCCTGCCTCAAACACTAAGGTGAAAGATCTGCAGGTGATGGAGCATACCTTTAATCCTTACACTCAGTATGCAAAGCCAGATAGATCTCTGTAAGTTCAGTGCCAGCCAGAGCTACCGCATGAGTCCCTGTCCAAAAATAAAGTATGTTGGGGGGAGGGAGGATTGGTTAGGATCTAACTCCTTGGCTCAGTGGTTGTATGCCGCCTGGTGAGGACCTAGCCTGTGTCTGTAGTACTGAATTTTTTAAAAAGAGAGCAGGAGCAACTAAGAAAGATGAAAAAGATGCTTAATGTTAACTTCTAGCTTTCACATACACATACCTGCTTACACGAGAGTACACAAAATTACACGAGAGTACACACGCACACTCACATGAACAAGGGTTAATATCAGGAGGTGTGTGTGTGTGTGTGTGTACACTGATATGTAATATATAACATATTATATTATAGTTGTATAATTAATAATATAGCACTACATATATATGTACACACATATACATACATATTATTTTTGTGATTCTTCTCAGTTCTGCAGCTTCACAACTACCAATAACCTCATTTCCTCCCTTCAGTCCTGTGTCAGAGACACCCTTTCGGAGTTACTATTGATTAACTTTTAGATCTGAAAGCCATAGTCCAAGTCCAGTCACCGTTCTTGCCCTCCCTGTTTTTCAGAAAGCCTATTTTTTTTTTCCAGAAGCCTCTTTTGAATTTCAGAATTGTCACCAAAAGATTCAAAGATATCTCCAAGCCTCAAGAGCACTCTCAGCAGATATGTCATCCATGTTCAGCAAACATTTCATGTGTAGCTATTGTATACCAGACTCTCTTGAACACAGTGTTTGTGCAGCTGGATGTTTATTAAGGTAGTAGGTAGATTTGACTGATAATAACTGTATTAGGGAAATAGCACTGGAATTAGAATTCTCAGAAAAGCTTGGGTGGGGCATGGAGAAATTGTTCAGTGGTTAAAAGCCCTGGTTGTCCTTGAGGACCTGGGTTCCCTTCCCATCATCCACATGGTGGCTCACAGTCATGTGTAATCTCAGTTCCAGTGCATTCTACTCCCTCTTCTGATATCTGCAGGCCCCAGACATACACGTGGTTCATATACATACAGGCAAAACACCCATACACATAAAAATAAACAAAATCTTTTAAGTTCCATCTTTACTTAATTGATTGTAGAATGTTTCGGTGCCTTGTGGAGAGAGGGCAGTGTTCTGCATACTCAGGAATATGACTCTGAAGACCAAAAACCAAGTTACCACAAGCCTGGCTTGGACTGACCGTAAGGCCTCTAACATCCTTCTATATAAATTTATAGAGTTGTTGGCTTCATCCCAGGAAGGCTCTCCTCTGCCCCTCCTCACTGCTGTTAGAAAGCTCTGAACAGATAGATCTCCAGAGGCATCCCAGAGGGAGGCCCCAACAAGTCAGGAAAGAGGGAAGGTCATGACCTAGGAGGCAGTTGAGGAGAGTGGGGGGACAGGCAGGCTAGGGGGCATGTCTCTCGTCACAGTGCATAGAGTTGAAACCCCTTTTCTCTGTGGTTGCTTGGGATTAGACTCTGCCAACAACTTCTCCTGTGTTGCCTTTAAATTATTTTAATGCAGAGCCCTTCTTCATTCATAGTCTCTACAATTGTCTCCTTCCTCTCCTAGTTATTCCAGGGAAGCAGGATATGAGACTTGATTGTGAAGTGTTTCTTAGAATTAATCAATAACACCTTGAGGTTCTCCAGTTTAATTTGTATGTATTTATCTTGGAAGATCGTACACATCTCTCTAGCATGCAATTTCGTAGTTGTTTGGATGTTGGCAGGTTTTTCAGGGTGGGAGTGGAAGAGGTTGTATTTTTAGCTGTCGTGATTCACTTTGTAAATGTGAACTCACTACTCTGTTCTCCAGTTGATTTACTGCATATGGAATCAACTCGCTCTAAGTACACCCTACAATTTCAGTGGTTTACAAAACCAATAAAAATACAAAATGCTGAAATAAATATTTAAGATTCCTTTTCTGCATCGCACTAAAGATATGATGAGAGTAACTTTTAAAAGAAAGTATTTGCACTTGAGGAATTCAGGTAAAAGTCATGAAGCTATAATTAAAAACAGAGTTATGGGGGGCAAGTTAGATTGAGGGGAGGTAATTAAATTTTACTATTTGTCTTATTTTTGCCTTAGATTCACTTGCTCGGAGTTAGACGTGATGGACTACCAAGTACAGCATATGTTGTCATTTTACAATCAATTTCTGTATTTCAGTTTGGCATGTCTGCCATGAGGCTGTGTGCCACCACTTGCTGAGTCAGGGCCCTTCTCAATACAAGGCCAGGGAGGAACCAATACCAAATGCTTCAAGTTCCCCAAGTGAGGGACCTCTTGCTATCTGACTTCTAGATACATCTCCAGCAGAGATGATTGCTAACTCTCTTCCACAAGAGCCACTTCCTCTCACAAACGCCAGCCTCTGCCTGAGGCCGGTTTCTTCTGACTCCCCCTGGAGAGTCTTTTTCCATAGGCTTCTACCAAAAGGACCAGCCCTGTGCCTCTGCACAGTGGCAACACCTCAGAATTAGTGGAAGTAGCTGCTTCCAATACAAGTTCCCACAGACCTACTAATCAAGCCGAGTCTAGAGACTTGTCCTTTGTCGCCTCAGCCCCTTCTTAGATGAGTGCCTGTCACTGATTTGTTAAAAACCATTGATGTGATGGGGAAAGAACCAGAATTTCTGGAGACCGTTGGACCTGAGTTCAACTAAATGCCTGTGCTTATTGGATTTCACAGTTGTAGCCTCTCTGGCAAAGACACTGAGGGAAGGATGACATGGCAGTAGAGGAAACAGCCAGCTCACTTGGTACCTCAGGTAGTCTGCATCTGGTCATCTGAAAGTGGTCCAGTGGGCAGACAAGTTCCCTGAATGTGTTAGCCAGATTTGTTTTGGGTGTAGTAGTCTGGAAAACCAGCAAGTTCTTGTCTCCCCTGGTCTGTGTTTGATCTAGAACCTTCCATCACCCTTTGTGCTTAGAATTATTCCACATAGGGAGTGGGTCTCAGTCTCTTGCACATCGGAGCACTCCACCCCATTTCCAGGGAACCAACTCACAGGTCTTTCTGGCCAGGAAGCAGACAGGCTACCTGCAGGTCTTACACCTCACTCTGTTTCCTCCAAATCCCATCTTTCAGTGTAAACCTCAGCTCTGTAACAGACTACCTATTTCAGCTTCCCCTTTCTCTCTGACCCTGTGTCCAAAGGATCACACAGATTGTCCCCTCTCAACTTCCCTACCCTGATTGCTTTATCCCAGCTCCCAAGCCCAGGAAGAACTTCCTGGGAGCCTTCAGGTCACTCCAGTGCAGGAAGCAGGATGGCTTCTCCCTTGACTCCTGCAAAATCCATCCCCCAGCTTCATCCCCAGCCCTGTAGCAGAACACTTGCATCAGCCTCCCTTTCCTCCCACTCCTCTCACCAGTGGGTCACACAGATCTACCTTTCCCCACTTTCTTTACTTTATTCCAGCCCCTAATTCCAATAGGCATTCCCTGAGAACCTGCAGGCCACTCTGACCAAGGAAGCGCATATGCTATCTGCAGATCTTCACCTTTCCCTTCATTCTTCCAAGTCCAGTCCCTTAGCCTCATCTCCAGCCTGTAGCAGACCACTTGCTGCCTGTCCTTACTCATTTGCCTCTGTCCCATAGGGACTAAACAGATCCTAGTGGAACACCCTGCTTTCCTCCTTCCTGTGTACCCCTCCTAGCCCATCCCATTCCTAAGTGTCAGCTTCCAATACCTAGAAAAGCATTTTACCTCAACCCACAGTAGCCACACCTACTGGGATCTCAGAAGAATTTCCTACCAGTCATTACACAGCCACTACACTCTCCTAAGAACCAAAGAGGGCTAGAAAAACCAAAGAACAAAACCAGATATCAGCATTTATATCTAGAACTACAATAGTTCTAAACCCAGGTGCCTAGACGCCAGCATAAAAACACCATAAATAACAGCCAGGACAATATGTCTCCATTGGAGCCCAGCAACCCTACTGCAGCAGGACCACACTATCGTAACGTAGCTGAAGCACAAAACAAAAGCTTTAAAAGCCTTTATGGATATGATAGAGGTCCTTAAAGAAGAAATGCATAAAACCCTTAAAGAAATCTGTGGAAATAAAGACAAATAGTGAAAGGGGTTGAGTAAAACAGTTCAAGACTTAAAAGTAGAAAGAAAGTCAATAAAGAAAACCCAAATTGAGGCAAATCTGGAGATGAAACATTTAGGGACTCAACCACAAACCTCACCAACTCACCAACAGAGTACAAGAGAGGAAAGAGCGAAAGAAGCTCAGGGACTGTAGACACAGTAGAAGAAATGGATACATGACTCAATGAAATTGATAATTTTTTTAAAAAAAAATCCTGGCACAAAAAAGTTAAGGAAATCTGAGACACTATGAAAATACCAAATCTAAGATTAATAGGAATAGAAGAAGGAGGAAATCCCAGGTCCCAGGCACAGAAAATGTTTTCAAGAAACTAATAGAAGAAAATTTCCCTGACCTAAAAATGGAGATGTGTATCAAGGTATAAGAAGCATACAGAATACCAAATACACTGGACCAGTTTGACACATAATAATTAGAATTCTAAATTACAGAACAAAGAAAGACTATTAAAAGCTGCAAGGGGAAAAGACCAAGTAACATATAAAGGCAGACCTAGCAGAATAACACTCAACTTCTCAGTGGAGACTCTAAAAGCCAGAAGGACCTGGGCAGATAATCTACAGATTCAAAGAGATCACTGATGCCAGCCTCACCTGCTATATCCTGAAAAACCTTCAGTCACCAAAGATGGAGAAAATATGATATTGCATAATAAAACCAATGTAAACAATATTTATCTACAAACCTAGCCCTACAGAAGGGGCTAGAAGGAGAACTCCAACCTAAAAAGATTAACCACACTGAAGAAGACACAAAGAATAATCTTGGATCAGCAAATCAAAAGTGGGAAAACGCACACATACACACCACAACAACAAAATGACAGAGATTAACAACACCTCTCATTAATACTCAATGGAAAAAGATATTACAAGCAAATGGACTTCAGAAACAAGCCAGTGTAACCATTTTAATATATGACAAAACAGACTTCAAAGTTAACCAGAAGCGAAAGGGAAGATACTACATACACATCAAAGGGAAAGTCTTTCATGAGAATATTACAATTCTTAATATTGATGCACCAAACACAAGAGCTTCCAACTTCGTAAAAGAAACACTACTACAACTTAATTACATATTGATCTTCACACACTGATAGTGGGAGACTTCAATGCCACACTCTCACAAGTAGACAGGTCATTCAGAAAAAAACTAAACAGAGAAATGCTGGAGCTAGCTGACGTCATTAGACCTTACAGATATTTACAGAGCATTTCACTCAAACACAAAAGAAAACACCTTCTTCTCGGGACCTCATGGAACTGACTCTAAAATCGATGATATACTGGGACACAAAGCAGTCTCAGCAGATGCACAAAGATTGAAATAGCACCCTGCATCCGATATGACCACCATGGATTACAGCTGGATATCAGAAACAACAGAATGGAAACAAACAAACTCGTGGAAACTGAGCAACTCTCTACTGAATGAAAAAGTGCATCAAGACAGAAATTAAGAACGAAATTAAAGACTTTCTAGAATAGAATTAAAATGAGTGCACAACATACTCAAACTTATGGGACACAATAAAGGCTATTCTGAGAGGCAAGGTCATAGCAATTAAGTGTCTATACTAAATATTGAAAGGATTTCATAGTAGTAACTTAACAACACACCTAAAAACTCTAGGACAGTGTTTCTACCTGTGGGTCTTGACTCTTTCACCAGGGTCATATATCAGATATCCTGTATATCAGACATTTACATTACAAATTATAACAGCAGCAAAATTATATTTAAGTAGTAACAAAAATAATTTTATGGTTGGGGTCACCATAACATGAGAAAATATATTAAAGGGTCACAGCATCAGAGAGGTTGAAAACCACTGCTCTAGAACAAAAAGAAACCACACCCAAAAAGAGTAGGCAACAAATATTCAAACTCTAGACTGAAATCAATAAAATAGAAAACAAACAAAAAAGAATACAAAGAATCAGTGAAAGAAAGTGTTGGTTCTTTGAGAAAAATCAGTAAGATTGACAAACCCTAATCCAGATTAACTAAAAGGCATAGAGAGAAGATCCAAATTAACAAAATTGGAAATGAAAAGAGACATAACAACAGACCCTGAGGAAGGCCAGAGAATCATTAGGAACATACTTTAGAAACCTATGTTCCACCACACTGGAAAAGCTAAACAAAATGGAGGATCAAGTGGGGAGGAGAAGGAAAAAGGGGATGAGAGAGGGAATATGGGGAGAGGTGTAAACTAAAGGCCCACTTTGGCGTAGTATGGAAAACGTATACATATATGAAGGCAATCTTCATGAAATTGCCATATTGGGGGAGACAGAGCCCCAACTGGCCAACTCTCTTGTCACCAAATAAACTTTCTAGTACTAGGATTGGGTTACTACTAATTGAACTGTTGACCAAAGGGGGCCCATAGCAATCCCTAAGCAACCCAGGTTGTTGTCAAGACTATACATTGATTTTTCACCAGCAGAGGACAAGGCTTTTCTGAAGAGAATTCGAGCAAGTGCCTACATAGAGCCTTCCTTCCTGTGTGCTAGGATCTTTGCAAGGGAAAGTACTCTGCACTGATTTCTTTATCAAAAAAGAAATGTAAACACCAGCCCCACCACAAACTTTGATCCGTGGTGTCTCGCCTGCAAGCTATGGTAGCATAGTGGTGGCACAGAGCCGTGAGAGTAACCAAGAAATACCTGATTTGATTTAAAGTCCATTGGAGGACATGGAATCTGTACCAGACACTACTAGGGTGACCAAGAGCCAGAAACTGGATAGCCCATGGACCTAGGGTAAGACCAAATACTACTGTTCTAAACCAAGAAACAAACATGTAGCAATAAATAAAATGAGTCCTAATGACATTCTGTTATAAATTGGTGCCGTGTGTAGCCATCATCAGAAAAGCTTCCTCCCGAAGCGGATGGGAACAAATACAGAGACCAACAGTCAGGTATTATGCAAAATGAAAGAGACCTTGGAATACCCAGGAGGGGGGAGGAGTATGAGCCAGAGGGGATGGAGGACACCAAGAAAGCAGGGCCTCTAAATCACCATGATTAAAGCACATATGAATCCCTAGAGACTGAAGCAGCACGCACTGGGTCTGCTCCAGGTCCTCTGTGTATGTATAATGGCTTCTAGTTTAGTGTTTTTATGGGATTCCTAAATGTGGGAACAAGTGGGTCTCTCTTTCTTGTGCCTTCTCTTCAGCTTGTTTGTTTTTCCAATTCCAATGTGTTAGTTTTTGTTTCATTTTATTATGTCTTATTTTATTTTATTATTACCCCTGTTTCTTTTTTTATGAAAGGCAGAAAGAGTGGATCCAGAATGATAGGAGAATTCAGCAGAACTGAGAGAAGTAGAGAGAGGAGAAACTGTTATTCGAGATATATTTTATGAGGGGAAAAAATCTATTTTCAGTAAAATGTAGGGGGAGGGGAGGCATGGGAGCCCTGTGTGCTATGCCCCAGGAGTAGATTTCAGAGCATTTACACTTGCTAAGTAAGCACACCTACTGAGCTACACCCCTGTCCAGATGTCAGAGCCTTTCACTTTACTTGTGAAAAACAATGAAGTCTCAGAATTAGAAGGGACTTACAAAGCATCTTACCAAGCCCACCCCCCCCACCCCTGCTCAGTCTCAGTCTCTCATTCACAGCAGTACATACTTGACCTAGGCATTCCCAATGGCTCACCAAGGTGAGCTAACACTACTTGAATTAAGACACTGTGTGGAACCCCAGACTGTGAGGCATAGTTAAATCAGTGGCTGCAGTCACTTAGCATGTGATTTAATAGTTCATATGCTTAGAGTCCTACTCAACAAACTAAGGCATCTAGACACAAACTTACACTCTTGCCTTTTCTCAAAATCTTTTGAAAATGAATTTTCTCTACCACCAAAGACTGGTTTGATGATCAGAAGTGACTATCATTGCAGACTTAGATAAATTAAAGAAGTCACAATTAAGCTTATTAAGTAAAACAAAACATAAAATGTTATTCGTTGCTTATTATAAGTACTTTGATGAGATAAGTTCTGGACCAATGTATTTTATATTCGTTAATTGCATGCATATCTCTTATTAAGCCTTGTAGCTATTCTATAGAGTAGATGCTATTATTTTTATTTTAATCGTAAGAGAGCTGGTGCCTGCTCAAGGTCAGAGAGCCAGTAAATGGCTGAGCTAGGCATCTAATCTTAGTGTGACTCTAAGGGCATTGCACAGCAATTAATGACATTAGACCATGATTTAGGCTAAGGTTCCTAAAATTCTGCTTTAAATATTAATTAAAGCCATGAACTTTATCCTGTATAATTGCACATATGTAAAACTTTTCATGTGGATTTAGAAGGCCCAGGGACTCTCCAGCACGGACTTCCAATGATATTATCCCCAATGAAAATACATACTTTAGATGTAGCCTGGTAGTAGAGACTGTTCAATAGCTGCAGGTAAATATTCACTACATGCTCCTGGGGTGTAACATTTAACACTGTGAGTTAAATAAAAAGGAGTAATCTAATCTGATAGATTTGATACATGTGTCCCATTGGATTTCACTGCATGGAGCAACAGAAATTCAAGCAATTCCTTACAGAGATATTGAGCTACTCCTTTTGATTGGATAGAGACATTAGGGTTTTTATTTGTTTGTTTTCTTGTTGTTTTGGAGTGGGTGTTTTGGTTGTTTGGTTTGGTTTTGGTTTGGTTTTTTTTTTGCTTGCTTGGTTCATTGGCTTTTAGTTTTGGTTTTTGAACTCCCTTTCATTTGGAAATTATATAGTAGGACTCATACTTGCTTATAAGGATGAGAAAAATAATACAAGTTTTTAAATATAAGGCCTTTGAGATCATCTAAGATTGCAACCTTCTCACTCACAGTGAAGAAGAGTATGCAGAAAATCTCTGCAATGCAGCCAAGATGACATGACCAGTTAATGTCTGGATCAGGCCTGGGGACTTCACTTGGTCCTTCTGTGCTTTTCTTACACCACTGGACTTGACTAGGTCACATAGGTTTGCATATCCAAACCACCAACGGTACATCTTGATTTCATTCTTTTCCACATGACTTTAATGACTCATTTGGAAATAAAACCATTACTGTTTTATCAAACAGATACTCCTGTCTGCTGTAAAGGTTCAGAGAGAAGTTATCCTACATCTACATTCGAGAACAGGGCAGAGAAACCAGAGCTATGGTGTCTCAGTGAGATGGGGAAAGGTTGCATGATGGACAGAACTGTAGTTTCTGTGAATGTAATGTCTGCCAGCATGCATCCAGCTCCCCACTGTGTATCAGGTCCTGTGCTTGAGACGGTTAGCACAGATACTTTTACCCCATCCCTTGTCCTTACAAAGATCTCAGTTACAGGAGGAATTGGCAAAAAGTTCAGGCTATGTGCTTGGCACAGGCTGGAGCCTCTTCCTCAAAATAATGACTTCTGATGTCTCTGGAGGTTTTCCCCCACAGAGGAAAATATCCTAAGTTTGTATTAGCAGAGCACTGGCCAGATGTAGTTTTCTCTTCAAACAGGATTCCTCTCCCAATAGTAGTCAAGGATTATAACCAGACTAACTAAAAAATAGGAGCCTGTTTTCTTTCATGAGGCCAGTAATTACTAGCCCTGGCTTCTCAAGGGTATCCAGTTATCTGTTTGGATCAAAAAAAAAAAGTCCAAAATAAATTAACCCTTAACAATCCATAATTTATAAGCAAAATTATGATAAAATCCTAAACACCATTGTATCACATCAGTGGTATGGCCAAAGCCCCAGGAGGGTGGGGTTCTCCCATTACATTAGCAAGAATACACAGCAAAGGCAGTTACCGTTTCCCAGATAATAAGTGTAACTGTGTTCTAATACCCAACTCATCCTTAGTAAATCACGTTTCTCTAGATTAGCTTGTAATTCGTCATTTTTGCTCTCACTGTAAAATGATTTTATACTAAGCTGTACAATGATAATGACATTTCTGGATCTTGAGGGGTTTATGACATTTTAGATTGCAAAGAACTTTCTTAGGAGAAAGAGACCAGGGAGCCGAGGATCATGTTGATATGAACTAGCAAATGCAAGAATTGTTTGTTTGTTTGTTTGTTTTTGGTTAGTTGGTTTTTTTATTTTATTTATTTATTTTTTGGAGACATTGGCATGCACTCAAACACAAATTGCATGGTTGAAAGCAGCCAAAAATATTGATGGCTTTATTGAGTTAAATAAATTATTATACATGTATTTCAGTCAGATGGCATTTCGTCATCAAATACAGTAAATACAGTCATTTCCCATAAGACTGTTCTCTTGAGCCAAGGGCTTAAAAAAAAGAAAAGAAAACATGCCTTGTTCTACCCATGACTTCGCACTAAACATTTATTTATTACACTAGAAGAAAAAAAGGGCAGGGGCCTATAAGGCAGACATGGTAACCCGAAAAGCATGTCATTTCGTCAGATCATCCCAGGACAACTCCTCTTCTCCCTCCTTTCATAATGATGTCTGACAAGTGGGGATGAATTTTGATAAGCCAGTGTCTTCCCTGCCACTCAGTGGGACAGTACTGTGAAGTCTCTCCTCTGGTTCTCAGGGTATTGTAACACACGTGCCTGTGAGCAGGTGCAAGGAGTTTCTCTTTTTAAGACTGTATGAAGCTATGGTTAAAGTCTAATTTTCTAAAATCGGTCTGAGGCTAGGGAGAGCCAAGATTAGGTGCACTTTTCTTGGTCGAAATCAGGCTACAAATTGTACATTGTGCTTGTAAAGATGATTAAGGCCGTCGGCCATCCTCCAGCATTCGAGCAGATTAATTGGAGCATGCAGATTTGTGTTAAAACATATGTTGGAATTAGGGAAGACTCTTTTTTCTTTTTAATGCTATTTAAAATGTTTTTTTTTTTTAAAGCAAGTTCCTATGTGTAATTTTCACATTTCTAATTCTCTCCTAAAAGTCTGAGATAAGTTCAAACAGGCGAGGGGACTAATATAGAAGGACTTTGTCACAATGAAAATGTGTCTTTCTCCCAGTCGATGACAGCCTCTTTCATTTACTAAGCCCCAAAGTGTTCATTATTTTTAAATGATTGCATGATGAAACCGGCAGCACTTATTTAAACAGGGCGCACACCCAGCCGCCAAAGTGGGTTGCTCCTGAGCCACGATGCACGTGAGAGTGCAGTAAGCGCTTGGGAAATAGAAGTTGGAATTTGTAAATGGATCAAAATAACTCTCTGATGCAGTTAGTTACAGGAAAGATTTGTGTTAAATTATGCAAAGTTCCTGCTGGAGCATTGGGGCTCCCTGGATGGTGGGAGGCAGGGAAGCCAGGGCCTCCCCGGGAAGACGGTCAGAAGTGGCCTCGTGGACGGGTGGTGGTCAGTGGAGGCAACTAGACACTCAAGTCAGTAAAAAGGAAAAAAAAAAAAAAAGACTGAAATCCAGCAAAAGGCATTTGCTTGAAATAGTTGTAAAATAGTTTTCTAGAGCTAGAATGCAGTTTGCACAGAACAAATGTAAAACACTTAATGAGTCTTTGTGTCCTTGTTTACTTAAAAATTTGTATGCTCAAAATTTTCCCATTGCCCTTATTACACCTGCTTTACAGCAAGGAAGAGCAATCGATCTCATTAGGAGAATAAACTCTCCACTCCTTCACATAGATTTCCTTGTTGGGATATAGGTAGATTTTATCTTAAATAATGCATAAACGTTGACTTATCTCACCTCACCTCTCCTTTTGGCCGGCTTGGTAAATAAACCCCCTGCTCTTAGTTCCTCCTTGTGCTTGTTGTCTGTCCTCCTCTTTGCTAATTTTATCTTCAGTAATTGCTGGATATGGGGGATCTTGCTGGAATAGGCTCGAGTTTCCTGTGGGTATCACTTTTGAGAAAAGTCCCCTGCTGATTTCATAGCTCTGTGTGTGTCTGTGTGTCTGTGTGTCAGTGTGTCTGTGTGCATCGAATATATAACTCTGTGCCCAAGTAAAATCGCCAAGTTCTGTTAATTCACATAGAGTTCTATGTGGCCACAAGGAAAGGACCATCTTTCTGAATGAGCTATGGGGCTGATTTCAGGTGCCAGGCAGGCTGCCTCTGTGAAGATTAAGTTTGCTTGTACAGATTTGGGTCTTATTTCTATATATTTCTGATAATGGGGTAAATGATTAACACTTAATATTAGAGGCTATTAAGTCAGCTGGAGAAAATACCCACAGGTTAATTACAAAACCTTGGGCTCCCCTGTAGTAAAATTGTATAGCAATGGGTCAGAAGGGGCCCTGAGCAGTAGTGACAACAAATTCAAAAGTCTGGTGCTCTCCTGGTTTTGTTTTTGAGACTGGGTCTCTCTATGTTGCCCTAGATGGTCTGAAACACAGTTCCCCTGACCTACCCATTCAAGTACTGGGATTACAAGCATGGCCCACCACATCCAACTGAGCTGTCCAGTTCACTTGAAGTTGGACATTGCATACTTGGAGCCACCAAGCATCAGTTTTTCATCTGAAACACAGGCATGTATTCCATTCAGGGTGACTGACATTCAAGGAGCATGTGACTTAGTAACCAAGGGATCTAGGGAGCCATGTGTCAAAAAGCCCAGGTGAGACCAGGTGCACAAGCCTCTATAAATACAACTTACATGGGTATATACAATCTCATCTTCGCCACAGTGCAAGGAAGCGCTGCTGGTCATAGCCTGGGCTGGCGATTGGTCTTGGGGCTTTTCTCCACATCACAACTTGAAAACTAGCTCTCTGGTGACCCGTGGAAATACTGTTTCCTGTTACCCTGTGCAGATAACTAATTGGAAGCTAAGGACCCCTCAGGAGCTCGAGTGCTTTCCTGTAGAATGAACTGGTAGTAAAGCCGTAATTCTTGAGCCCAAGATTTATTGTAAGTGAGAAACCGCTGGCCCAAAGTTGAATTTACCTCACTATTTGTTACAACTTGTTAGTTTGACACCACTACACCAAAAAGACCCACACAGCTCACAGCGGTAACCAGATATTTTCAGTCATGGTCAGTGGTTCAAAAGTCCTCTCTTTACTAAATTAAGATCAGTAAGTAACAGCAATTGAAAGGATATAGAATCCATCTAACTTAAAATAAATCTTATTAATTTTGACTTTACATACATTTGCATAGTTAAAGCATTGTCGTTGTTCAGGAGAAAACAGTTAGAATGAGACAAATAGGAATACTGGAGTAAGCATCCATGTCCTTAATCTGAGTAAATTAGAGTTCAAAGCACGAAGCTGAAAATAATGTATTTTAGGATAACTTTTTATTCTGTTAGACACATCCTGGTTCTCTGTCCTCTGACTGTATAACACTGTTGCCATAATAAATTACTGCTGCAAGTTGGTCTGTAAACCATAATTTTTTACTCATTGTCCTGTGTGTTTGTCACATGTGTCCCCACCCCAGCAGCACCTATCCTCTCTTGATGGAGATCCCTTGTTCTCACTCTGTGGCTATCATAGCTGGTCACCTTTGACCCTCTCTCTGCCTGTGTCTGTGGACACAGCTTCCAGCAGGTCGGCTGAGGATGTGATGGGAGGCCTGAGCCCACCACAGAGGACACCCACTATAACCTGCTCTGTTCTCTTCAGTCTGGCTTCCCTGTACCAGACAGCCTCAGAATCTATGTCTCTACCGTGTGGGTGTCAGGACCCTCCCCACCCCCATCCTGGGCTGTAATACCTCCTAGTTAACAGATCCAGTAGAGACATCTTGGTCCTTGTCTTCCACTGTGGGTGGAACTGTTAATCTCATGCTCATGGCTCCTGAGACCCTTCCCTTTCCTTCTTCCACCCACCAGTGTCTCTCTGAGTCATCTTCATGATTCTCTGTCCTTCCCCCGCTGCTTACATCGTAGGCTGGAGCTGGGATTTTTTTTTTTACTCTTAACCTATACTTTTATTTTTATTAACAAAGATATTATATTTTGAAAAATGATCCAAAAAACACAGGGAATCCTTTTTTGCCATTCCAGTGCAGATGACCTTTCCTTCCATACTCTTTAACCTTTACCCTTTTAAGAATCTGGGGTGTGTCCTGGTAAGGGGAGGGGCATACCTTGAATCCCAGCACTTGGGATGTAGAAGCAGGCAGATGTAGGGCCAGCCTGGTCTCCAGAGCTAGTTGTAGGAGAGCCAGGACTAGACACAGAAATCCTGTCTTGAATAAAAAAGGAGGAGAAGGAGGAAGAGGTGAAAGAAGAGGGGGGAGAGGGAAGAGGAAGAGGGGGAAGGAGAGGGGAAGGAGGGAGAAGAGGGGAAGAGGAGGAAGAAGAGGAAGAAGAGGGGAAGAAGGAAGAAGAAGAGGGGGAGGAGGAGGAGGATCTGTAATTTAGACAGTTACTACTTTTGTTATTGATTTCCTAGACCTGATGACATCCAGCACTGTTTAAGGATTACAGTGGATATACTAACCACCTCCAAGTCTGCTTTCTTAACAAATATTAAGTAAGCTGAGGCATTCTTGTACCACACATAGCTATGTGTTTGTTAATTTGGAGATGTAATCTGCTCTACCGCTTAAGGATTCATTCCACTTATCTCAGAAATGTTCTGGGATTTTGCCTTCCTTCCCCATATTAGGAATCATAACAAAAAATGAAGCACTAGGTACATATATAATATTGAAGATCCTGAAAAGGAAATTAAGAAACTATTTGAGTGCATGCTTTTTTGACAGAATTATACAACTTAGAGTTGTAAAATTGAACTAAGCAGTATGTTTTCCCTTTGCCTGAAAAGACAAACTCTTGTTGCATAGAAAGAGATAACAATAATGGTAATAATAAATTTAAATAAAAAATAAATCACATATGATTTTTAAAGAAAAGTTTTAAAAATAGCCCATCCTGACAGATAAAAATTACTACATCCTTAGATAATTCCTAACCAAAATCCCCTGTATAGCCTTTGAAGGTTTGTCAGTGGATGTATATGCAGTGAAAGCCAGAGTGTTGCTATCTCGATGGAAAATACCTCCATCAGGTTCAAAACATATTTATGCTAATTTTTTTTTCATATCGCTTAACAGTTGTGTCCAGTTTGTTGCATTTACGCAACCTGAGTAAGAAGAGTGGAACTCCGGGTCTCAGTCTTGAAACTGAGATGCAAACTGCCAAGCGCTCACTTTCATTCTGACTCAACTGAAAGACTTGTCAATGTACAGGGTCTACTTGTGAGGGGTCACACCACCTCCCAAGGGACTCCCCTGGGTCCCCGATAAGCAATCAGTGTCCATCCGTGCTCTTGTCATCAATTCCAGTCCAGCCTGGACTGTTTTCTGGAAGAAAAGAAACTGTTTTTGCAGTCTAGTTAGTGATTTAACCAGAGTAGGATAGGAGCCAGCCTTTCCCATGTTCTCCAGAACACAGAGAAAGAAGGGACCACATTGACTACCCCAATTCCCATAACTTAACTTTCATTTCCCTTGGGTAACTTATGTACAGTTTTCTAGAGAAAGGAACACTTCCCCGCCCCGTCTCTGTCTCTTTCTCTCTCCCTCCCCGTCTCTCCCCTTCTCTTCAACCCCCCAACACACACACACACACACACACACACACACACACACACACACAAACGAAAGTGAATTGAGAGTACAAACCATTTTCTTAAACTAATGATGTCTAGTCCTTTAATAAATTAATGCAGAAACATTTTAATGAACCTAATCAGATTATGATAAGCACTTTGAAAAATCAAGATAGAACTTGGGAAAAATCTATACTCTGAATCTCTGAAGGTTTTTGTTTTGGCTACTGCATTTAAATTTTTGAATAGTGTATTTAATGAAAATGGAATAGGGTATCTAATGAAATCAAGGAAGCTTTTGCCAGGGTAGTTTTTTTCAGCTACAGGTTTTTCAATGGTTTCTCTTTAGTTTTAATTATGCATATATCTGTATATGTTGTTGGGGGTTGTGCACATGAGCATGATGCTAGTAGAGGCCAGGGAGGGCACTTGATCCCCTGGAGCTAGAGTTAACAGCTATTTGTAAACGCTTCAAAGAGTACTGGAAACCAAACATAAACCCACTGTGCTTCTAACCACTGAGCCATCTCTACAGTCCCATAAACTACATACCTTTTATTGTTGAAATAATAATATCAATCCTATCAAATTAAGTGGCGTTTCATAAAGAAAAACAAGTCCGTCATGTTAACCAATTCTCAAACTACAGCAGAGTTTAAATATCATACCATGACTATAAAAGGCTTTTCGGTACACACAATGCCCTTCCACTTCTTGCAAATACCACTTCTGTCCTCTCTGAAATGTCAAGGTCCCAGAGTGGCAGCAGCCACCTGAAGACATTAGAATTGAGAGGCTACAAAATTGGCATGCGGATGGTTGCTACCTGCCCAAGGCAGATCCATTCTAGAGCTGGTGTGTAATCGTCAGTGACATGAAAGAACTGTCCTCCTAAATGGCACCTGTTAGCCTGCTTCAGTCAAACTAATGCTTGGTCCATAAATAAGCCTAAAAGGCATTATGAATGTGTCGGGAGCACTGGGTGATTGATCTGTGCAGCGTCTATCATGAAAATAGACCAAAGGCACCAGGATTGCTTCCCTGTGGAAATCATGGTGGTAAATTGCCCTTCGTGTCCCTGTTCCAGGCCTTGCTGATCAAATTGTGGATGTAACAACTTCACAGACTGAACTTTCAGTCTCTTGAGATCTTCCATGTCTTTCCTCAGAGTGGGAATACAACTGTGCCTTGCTCCGCCGGGCTGCCTCATGAATGGCCTCCCATAGGGATGGCTCTGCTGTCAGCCTTTCCCAACCCTGACTTCTAAGGCTTGCCACTGTTCAAAAGTCCAGCTGGAAATGCTTTTGTGTTCGCTTGAAAGGAAAGGTAGGAGTGCCAGTGTTGGGACATAACCTGCCATTAAGGTTGAGGTGACAGATTTAACAGGAAAAGTCTTAGACCTGTTTTCCTGTGAAAGTTTGCTAGCAAAGTCCTTGGGCAGATTTTAACCCACCTAGCCTCCCCTGTGTGTGCCACAAGGTTCAGAAACAAGCTACACTGCATAGACCCTAGCAGAGGTACCCTGTGTTACTTTTCTGTCTGTCCTTCACTGTGTAACAAACCACCAACTACTGAAGGCGACAGGGTCTTCCTTCACAGAGCATGAGATATAGAACCATGAAGCACAGATACACATGTAAGGGTAACATCTTCTGAACTTAGCATCAACGGGGCAGTCAGCTTCTCATTTGTGTCTGAATCTCATACAGTCACACATTTTGCAACTCTGAGCCCATACATCCATATAGGTTCTATTATAGCATATATCTGCAGTTAATGTTTTCACTGAAAGCTATACAGTAACCCTGGATATTGTTTATGGGAAAGCTTTACATATTATTGTTTATAGAAGGCTTTAGACACATTAGGAATCCAAATGTTTTCATATTTAGTATGCAGTGAGTATCTAGACCCACCTAATCGTCAGAACTAGCTGGTCATATTTGCTTCTTATGATCAAAATGCATTGCATATATGTATGAAAATTCTGAAGGAATTAATACAAAATATTTTTATGGTAAAAATAGATCTATTTTTGCACTAACCCTTTTTTGTAATGGACAGGGTAGGGGAAGCTTCTCTGCCTTTGGTATTAAATCTTATGCTATTAAGTTTCACAGGTTGGACAGAGACTTCATCTGCACCAACCACCACACAAAAAGCAAAAGTCTTTTGTAAGCACAAGGCACTCACGGGTTCCTTCTGATGTCACCCTGCATTGGCCTCAGCCCAGACTGTTAGTTCAAACCCTAAAAATAAACACCTATTAATCAGCTAAAGGCAACATGGGTGGATCAGTCCTGACTAAAGGACCTATGCCTAACCTCCACCAGTGACTCATCTAGTCACCTAGGACAAAGCGGGAGGCAGCCAGAAATGTCTCTGGGGGGGAAGAAAAAAGACAGTCTTAAGCTTAACGAAACCTTTAAAGTAACTCCTCTCCACATTGACGGTGGCTTTTCCCTTGGCAAACTCAAAGCACCGCCAGACCCTGCGGCTGAGTGGGCTCCATCCTGCAGCCAGCTGGTGAGAGAGAGCTGCAGGTTCCCTCAGCGTCCAAGGCCGGCTCTACCTTGTCTGACTTTTAATCAAAAAACAATCAGAAGGGAACTCACGCCTGGAAGTCCTTATCATCATAAAATTCAGCTAATGACTTCTTGTGAAGTTCAATAAAGTTGCCCGTGTACCTCACTAAAGGAAACTGTTCCCTGGTCACCTTGTGCCCACTGACTTCTCAAAGAATACAAATCGGAGGAACCCCGTGGAGCCGTAGGGGAAGTGTTTATATATACATGGCTTTGTCTCGACCACTAGGGAAAGTTGAGCCTGCAGTAGAGTTTGCAGAATGCTTTTTTTTTTTTTTTTT
>NW_022196897.1:100904741-100907899 GCF_008632895.1 Mastomys coucha
TTTTTTTTTTTTTTGAATGGCAGTCTCTTTTTTTATTCTGTATGTGGTGGGAGCCAGGAGGGGACCGTTTGTTTTAGTGTACACATTTCTTTAATGTGTTTACCCCCAAATAAGTGAGCTGCAGTAGATACTTTGGCCCCACACAAAGTAAATATTTAACTCAGGGATTCCACACAGAAATGAGTCTGGTGTATTTGGGTTTTAAGCAGGAGGATTGCCCTCAGGCAGAATGGGCTGCCAGCGTTCCTCTTATAGTTGATAATCTCCTTGGCCCTCAGAGCAGCTTCCTCTGAGGTGTTGGTTCTCCACCCTCATCAGCCCTGCTCCCTCACACCCCACAGTCTTGCTCTAGTGTGAACCTTCTCGGAGCCATCCACATCTGCATGTCTACACCTCTGCTGTCTCTTCCCTTTCTTATTCCTCCTCCTTTGACTACATGACTGTCCCTGAAGATCACCACTTCCCCCCAGCCCCTGCTCAGATCCCTCTCTGGCCTTCCCAGATAGAATCTCTCCAAGCCACAGCACAGCTGTCTTGAATCTATCTCCTTCTATGCTAATTTTTGAACCTGCCCATACTGCTGGGAGCTCCTAAGACGGCAGGGTCTTTCCTAATGTCTTGCTTCTACCTGGCAGCGTTTTCAGGAAGACAGAAGACCTCGCTCTCCCTGTTTATAGACGCAAAGGGATCGGTCTGCTCACTGGAGGTGGGAGGTAGAATTGCTTCATCTAGGCATACCAATCCCTTCTCTGCAGTCCTATCTGCTTTCTGTGTTTGATTTTGAGCATTTCACCTCTGACAGCCTCAGTTTCCCCAGCTGTCACATCAGAAGAATGCATTGTCTGAGAACAGCTATATCACTGTACAGTCTGTAGAGAATCAGTGAGAGCTATGAAACACTGTGCCATCAGCCGCCGAGGAGTGGAGCCAGGTCGCTAACCTCATCCCGTCCAAGCAGGTTCTATACTCACTGTGGGTCCTGCCACACTTACTGCAAAATTATGAGGTGGAGTTCTGTCTCCATATTTTCTTTCCTACAATTGTCGGACAGAACAACTTCATTAACCTTGAGGAAACAAAGCAGCTTTAGAAGTCACTGCTGGCCACTAGACCTCCTAAGATCTTACTGTATGTCAAGCACACACACACACACACACACACACACACACACACACACACACACCACACCACACCAAAAGCCAGCTTCAGTGTCCCAAAAGGTTTCTGTGTTCTGTCAGGTCAGGACTAACCCCAGACTTCAACTATAACTGTTCCTCCAGTTATCTGGGCATTTTTGTTGTTATTTTTACTTTGCTTTCTAGAGACTTTAAATAATACTTTTTAAATGTTTTCTTAAGCTGGAAAGATAGCTCAGTCAGGAAAGTCCCTATTCTGCAAGCCGGAGACCCTGAGTTCAGATCCACTACCCACACAAAACCCTGATGCAGCTGTAATTCAAGCACTGGGTACTAGAAAGGCAAATCTCTGAAGCTCGTCAGCCAGCCAACCTAGTGAGACCAATGATCTACAGGCTCCCTAAGAAACGTCTGTGAAAAAAAATGGAACAGAGACTGAACAAATGGCCGACCAGCGAGTGACTGGTCCATCTTCGGATCTATCCCACGGGTGGGCACCAAACCCTAACACTATTACTGATTCTATGCTGTGCTTGCAGACAGGAGCCTAGCACGGCTGTCCCCTGAGAGGCTGTACTAGCGGCTGACTGAAGTAGATGTAGGATACTCACAGTGCGAAACCCTATGAAAGAGTTAGAGGAAGGATTGGGGATGGTAACCCTATAGGAAGATCAACGGTGTCAACAAATCTGGATGCCTGGGAGCTCCCAGAGACTAAGCTACCAACCAAAGAGCATACATGGGCTGGGCTGAGGCCCTGGCACATATGTAGGAGAAGACTGCCTTGTCCAGCCTCAGTGGGAGAGGATGTACCCACTCTAATCCTTTGATGTCCCATGGAGGGGAATACTAAGGGGGGGCCACCCTCTTAGAGATGAAGGGGAGGGGGCATGAGGGAGCATTTGGAATGTAAATAAAGTAATTAATTAATAATAATAATAAAAGAAACCCTGTCTGAACTAATAATATAGATATTGATCAAGAATGACAACTAACATTGACCTCTGGCTTTAACACATAGATAGAACACATACATACACATGCAAAATATGTAAAAAAAAATGCTTTTTAATCTATAGCTTTATCGCTATAAGGAGCAATACTAAGCATGCCACCATGCCGTTAAGTATATAATTTTAAGCATATTCACAATATTGTGCAACAAATCTCTGGAACTTCTTTATCTTGCAGAACCAAAACTCTAGCCTCTCCGGCCCTTGGCATGTACTTTCTGTGCCTGTGATTTTTGGCACTGACACATTGAAGTCCTTGACATGGCTGAGCCCATGTCAACAACACACTCAGGATGTCCCCCCCTCGCTACGGTTGAGCTGTCTTGTGACATGTGACAGGACTTCTTTTTTTAAGGTTGAATAATATTCTATTGTTGTGTTCCACACTTTCTCTATCCATTCATCTATCCATCGAGGGCCATTTGAGTCATTTTGTTCTCTCTCGTTTTCAAAGGAATATTGAAACCATTCATTATACAGAACCATTAGTGTTAAGAAGACTTTAAAATACTGACCACAGGAAATGTACTTTGGATGCAGTGAAACCGTATGACATCACTCTGATATTGTTTTGTATAGTCCTTCTTTCTTTGTGTGTCTTGGGACCTAAACACAGAACTGTGCCTGGTGGTACTCTGTCACCAAGAGCAGGAACCTGTAGTGAAAGAATGTTTTGATCCATAGCATCACGGAAGCTTTCTCTTTAGTCTCAGAATCCTCTGGTCACAGGAAGCTCAAGCTCTTATTTTCAAAGGTAGAAATAGCTAACAGAAAGGCCACCCTACCCCTATCCCATGGCTCCAGAGTTGAGCAAATGGCCACATCAGACTCCATGGCTGCTCAGGATCTTGCAAATGGGGTGACAATAAACATATACTAGTTAAAGTGTTAAAAGCTAATTTATTCTCATACCTTGAACTCTAGGATGCACTTTATCAATGGGGAATTTAAGACACAAAAAGATTTAAAAAAAAAAAAGGCTATTGGTAGATCTTTCTAGCATCCATAT
>NW_022196897.1:100907917-100923519 GCF_008632895.1 Mastomys coucha
AAAAAAAAAAAAAAAAAAGGATATATCAACCATAAAAGAGTCTTTTGTTAAAACAACTGCATTAAAGGCAAGAAGACCCTTACCTTCAAACTGGAAGGGAGAAAGGTTTCAGAGCGAGGCTTCAAAGGATC
Source organism: Mastomys coucha (assembly GCF_008632895.1). Classification (NCBI taxonomy): domain Eukaryota; kingdom Metazoa; phylum Chordata; class Mammalia; order Rodentia; family Muridae; genus Mastomys; species Mastomys coucha. The sequence continues at coordinate 100,908,049 of NW_022196897.1, forward strand.
GGACTATCTGGGAGAGTCATGACACAGGAGCAGTGTGATGCCGTGATGTCATTCCTCAGTGTAGGAGCCCTACATGGGTCAGGTCTGGGTCAGCATCTCAGTTGGACAGTATCTTGCTTTATCTTCTTCCATAGGTAAGCTATGCAGCCCCTGTTGGCTAGGTTTCTGTCAGCTTGACAGCCTAGAGTCTTTTGAGAAGAGGGAACCTCAAATGAGAAAATAACTCCAAAAGGTCAGGCTGTAAGCAGACAAGTCTGTAGGGCATTTTTTTAAAATTAGGGGATGAAGAGAGGACCCAGGCCATTATGGGTGGGGCCATCCCTGGGTTGTGGTCGGGGTTCTTTAAGAAAGCAGGCTGAGTGAGCCATGAGGAGCAAGGCAGTGAGCAGCCCTCCTCTATGGCCTCTGAGTCAGCTCCTGCCTCCAGGTTCCCACCCTGTTTGAGTTCCTGTCCTGACTTTCATCAGTAATAAACAGTGATGTGAAAGTATAAGCCAAATAAACCCTTTCTTCTCCAAGTTGTTTTGGTTATGGTGTTCCACCACAGTTGTAGTAACCCTAACTCATACACCAGCCTCACTACCTCCACTTCCTCTGTTTCTAACTATCACTTCTACCTGGCAGGCTCATTGCAAGTATTAGCTGAGATCGCATGTACAAACATTTAACACAGGACCAGGCACATAGTAAATGGCTAATCAGTAGTAATCCTCTCGTTCATCATACCCAGTTCCACACAACCTTATGATCCTTTCTTAGTAAATATGGCTACTACCACAAATGGTACAGAGATATACTTCCATGCAAATGCCCATAAAATAATAAAACAAAATTTAAATGTGGCTGCTATTACCAACTCATAGGGTTTTTGTTTTAAATGACATAAAGGTAGCGAAGAGCTTGACAAGAATATCTGGGACATATCAAATACTTGATAAGTACTAGTAGGCTCTTAGGATTATGGCTATGTTTTTATAATTATTGCTGATATCACTTGAGTCAAAGAAATAGTCAAATAGTTGTGTCTTTTACCAGACTCAAAGTTTTTAGCATACCAGAAAAATAAGACTGAAGTGAACTCCATCCTGGGTTAACTTCAGGGACATTACACTGACTAGAACACCGTACTCTGGTTCTATCAGAAAGAGAAGCAGGTAGCAGTTGGTTCCTGGGCTCCTAAAGGCCAGGACTGATGAGTTCCGGCCTTCCTGTAAGAGCAGCCCTGCTGTTAGCCTCCAGTGTCCTCCTGGTCGGGATGGTTCCTGCACCCCGTGGGCCTTTTTCAGCCCCTCAGCAGTGTCCCTCTTCACTGGGTAATATCCCTGGCTCATGGCTTCATTCTGTGACTCCAGCACTAATTAAGTTAAACCTTTAAGAATCTAACCAGCCTGCACCTTCACTGAAATTTATTTACAGCAATAAATTTGACCTTCCAAGTTCACATTCCTTCCTCTTTGCATTTTTTCTTTTCTTTTTATTTCTGTTCTGACATCTTATTGCATATGACTATTTATGGGAGAAGACAGGTTATAAACACATTGAAAGCCTCATACCAGTATATAGAAGCCATACGATTCTCTTTTAAAGAGCTCTGTAGGAAATAGTGGAAAGATCAACGTGTGTGTGTGTTTGTGTATGTGTGTGTGTGTGTGTGTGTGTGTAAGAGAGAGAGAGAGAGAGAGAGAGATGGATAGGTAAGATAGATAGATAGATGATAGATGATAGATAGATAGATAGATAGATAGATAGATAGATAGATAGATAGATAGATTATATAGAGACTATATGTATTGCTTTGAAAAGTGAAGCTCTGAGGTCTGCAGGCCTCTGCCAATCTGTGTGAGGCAGCACTCCAGGATGGTATTTGTTGTTCAAGAAGGGCAAAGCCTGTGTCACTCGCATCTGTTCACTGTAATAGTTTGATATCTCCTTCACTCATCTTAAACACCTTAAGGTATTTGGAAAGGGAAATAAAAATAAAACGGGTGAGAACAGTGGTACTTCATTTTGACTGATGTTTTTACAACCTTATCATCTAGATAAGAGCTACTGTAAACAAAAGCCTACCTAAATTGATTGTATTTAAAAAGAACTAAAAAGAACTAAAAGCCACCTGTGTGCAGCAACGGCTTCAGGGGGTTGGGGTTTTCGTTTTGTTTTGTTTTGCTTTGCTTTGCTTTGCTTTGCTTTGCTTAACAACTAATTCCCACAAGCCCTAACAGCAAAACCTGCAACAGGCATCCTTCCAGGACCAGTACTTTTGGTTTCTTCCAGGCCAAAGACCATAGCATGACACTCTACAAAGCACAGGGACCCTACCTACCAGCATTCACAGCAGGCAGACAAGGACAACTCGGCCTTAATTCAAGGCTTATTCTCTTGCTCTTAAAAGACAGACTCTGTTCCCTGCGTGGTAGACATATTAGCAAAAGTGTTGTTAGGCGTTGACTTGGGAGATAAGTGTACAGGGTCTTCCTGTGCATTTGCGGATTCACACCCAACCAAACAAACATGGACTGAATCCTGTGTGCCCTGAAATATGAGTGGCCCTCAGACAGCCTATATTCTAAAAGTAGACATTTGATAGCTATCAAACATATTCATATGAGTGTGTTTGTGCACAGACGTTCGCATATGCAGGATGATTTTTTTTCCACTTTCACTTACCTGATCTTTTTCTTCTTGCTTCTAATTTGTTTTTCTCACTTCTAGCATTTTCTTCCATGATGGAAAACAGAACAGTTTTATTTGGGGGTGTTGTAGGGGCGGGGATACGATTTGTTTAGCCACAGAGATTTTCCTTATCATGAAATACTTGCTGTAAAGAAGAGACAATTTAACTACCCATTTGGAGCAAATTGGGATCTTGCATACCTGGAGCCTTGTATCACACTTGCTTAATGATAGATTTATAGGGCAAGTGCACATCAGCCTTGATCCCTTAGTTATTTGACTTTGCAGGGATGAAGACTCTGATTTTTTTTAAAGCAGACTTTTATATATTCAGAACCTATAAATCTCCTTGTGCCTTGAGATAAATGTCTCACTGAACTCTGAGTTACCCTGTGATCTTTAGCGAACTAAGTCAAAGTAAAAGAAACTCTGTCTGTCCTAGTCCTGACAATAAAAGTCCACATGAGGGGGAAGCAACTGCATGAGCAGTACTGTATAATAAACTATTTAGAACTGCATCTCTAATATCCAGGAAGTTGGACAGGAGAAGTTGGGAAATAACCGCAGGACTTACCAGGGCGAGTCGGTGGGCAGAGTGGTCGGAACCAGTGTGGCTGCGGGGAGTCAGCCGAGGCTTTCCCAATCCAGTGATCACTATCCATTATGCCTGTCATATCAATTATGAATTCTCTGACACCAAACACTAAATCAGCTGAAATGATGGGTTTGCCTTTGGCGTGTTTCCCTGGGGAAATAACTGAGAAAACATGTAATAATTCACACAACCAATTTTGTAAACCACCCCCAACTTTTGGAAGAAGGCTGGGAATAAATTCTAGGTGGAGAGATGTGATTTGCACCCAAGTGCGCCTGAAGCATTCGCTCATTTGAAAGCTTTGGCGCTTTCAAAGTGGATGTGACCTTGGCCCAATGTGAATTTTGAAGGTTTCCCTTTACTCTCCTCGCCATACTGCTGCTGCTCCAAATTCTTCCCATCCAAGCATGCGTCTGTTTCCCATTCCTGGGATCCTTGTTTGAAATATACCAGCCTGTGCCTCCACCAGCCTTAATCATCTCAGAAGATACTACCCCAGTGGTTCCTGTGCCTCTTGGGAACCCTAAGCCTACATACACTTCATTCTCTCCAGCCCTAATGGAACCATTGTGAGAAATTTAAAGGGACCAAGAGATGAATAAATACAACATCAACATCATTATGAAATTGTATGTCACTTTAAGAGAAAACCTTTTCTCTCCTGACCCATTGCTTACTCTACAGGTTGAACATGCAAGCCTATATATAGGTTCCCGTCAGGTCAGCTTAGAGGAGGTGACCCAGGCCAGAAGTAAACATCTACTCAAGAAGATCTTTTGCTCTCTCCCTCTTCCAAATTAAAAAAAAAAAAAAATCAATTAGTTAGAAAGACCCCCAAGTATGGCATCTAAGAATAGCCAGCATAGTATAAAGAAAATTAGTACTATGTTTCTCTTCATGGTACTATGTTATTTTTCAAGGTAATCTGGTATGGACTTGGCATTGTCTAGCTATGGAAACATGGAGGAGAATCTCAGGTCACTTGGATTGTGTTTGTATATGGTTTTAGCTTGTCTTCCATATAAAGGACTCTGTTTATTTTCTGTGTGGCATGACAGCCTGAATGAATCAGCATATTAGTTACTTTTTTATTTTTTAATTTTATAGAAAATACGTTGCATAGAAAAGGTGAAGTTGTCACTTTTGCTTTTTTTTTTTTTTTGTGAGGGAAGTTTAGGTTGACTTTGGTTTGGTTTTAGGGTGTTTTCTTGCTGTCGTTCTGTTTTGTGTTTGAAGCAGGGTGTTATGTAGCCGGAGCTACCCCTGAACTTATCGTGAATCCAAGGCTGGTCTTAAACTCATCTTCCACTTCCCACCTACCCTGTGCTGGGATTCCTGGCATACATTATTTGGCCTAGCTTGAAGTTGTATTTTTAAAATCCATGACTAGGGTTCTCTTTCTTCAGTTATTTCAATTTACAATCATGATTCTGCCAAGCCCCCCCCCCAAAAAAGTAACTGAACCAAGTTATTGTATTTTTATTTCATGCCTAGATACTGTGAAAAGGAATATTTGCACTGTGTATTAAATTGACCATAGTGCCAGACTTTATTATGTAATATTACATGATCGCTAATCTGTTATCACTGTACACATATTTACACACAGGCCTAAGGACACATATTTTCCACATAAACACGTGCAGGCATGTTTCACTTGGACTGAAAAGTTATTTACAACTCTGTCTGGAGATACATACAACAGTGATTAACAAGTGCACAGCCAATCTACAACATGCAGATTAAAAACTAAATAAACGGCATAAAAGTTTATTTTAAAACAATTACAAGATGTTTTATATTTCTCCTTCATCTTGAACTATGTGTTTGAAAACTGTGTCTTCATAAGAACCACATGCAGGTCTCTTGGGCTGGGAAACAGGCTGTGTCCTCAGCCATATGTCTGCACACATCCTCAGGAGATAGACAGACCCCACACAGCTACTCCAAGAAGAGCAGAAAGTGTAGGTCTGCATGTGTATTGTGTGTATGATTCTCCGAACTCTACTCTTTCTAATTTTCTTTCTTTTTTTTTTTTTTTTTTTTTTTTTCTTTTTTTTTTTTTTTTTTTTTTTTTTGTTCCATTTTTTTTAGAAGATTTTTTTTTTTTTCTGTTTGACTGTGATTTGAAATCAAAGATTTGGGCTGGGAACAAAGATTCTATTCAGTACAACTTGTTTCATCAATACAAGTTGTTTTTGTTGTTTGATAAAGATTCTCATGAAAAGAAACTTTACAAGTTAATCAGTCATACCATTGTTTGCCATCCTTCTACTGAAGCTTAATTGAAGCTCCAATCTCTAAATACATAGCCTCTCTCTCTCTTTCTCTCTTTCTTTCTCTCTCTCTCTCTCTCTCTCTCTCTCTCTCTCTCTCTCACACACACACACACACACACACACACATGCATGCATGCATGCATGCATATATACATATACGCATATCTTTTTCTTATAGACCTGAAAACATAAATGCACCAATTTAATGACACAGCCATGATACATCTCTACAATAGACATAGGAGCCAATAGATAAATGATACATACATACATACATACATACATACATACATACATACTTTAAAATTCACAATACCAACCCTATTCAAGAAGTCTGAACCTTTTCTGGAAGAGGAAAAACCAAGCACACACCCACCTCCTAGACCCCCCTAGCCTTCTGCTTTCTTGGCCTCTCATAACTTCCTCTAGACATCTGTTTGTTGATCTGCACACACTGTGATAGTGTCTTGCTGAGCCCCTTCACAATGGAAGCATCTCTCTTCTCTGAACTGGATGCAATGGTCCCTCCCTAGCTTACTTCCTCCTGATCAACAAAGACTTTAAACATACTTCCTCAAATGCAATCATTTTCTTTTTCTTTTCTAACCTGAGCTATGGGTTGTTCATCCATGTACTTCCCAAATGATGTTATTCAAATCTAACTGAGTAGCTAGGTAAATGTAATGTAAAACTATTGAAGAGCAATCCCTCTCAGACAGATGGCTCCTAGGCCCTGTACTAACTCTGCTTTTTTATCTTTTCCAGGCACTGTAAATATTTTTCAAAGTTTAATCTCTGTTGAATACATTCCTGAGTAAACACAAGATGTAATGAGAGACAGTATAGTATACTCATTATAAGAGCAAGCAATGGAGTCAGACTGTTTAGGTTCAAGCCTGACCCTTTTAGTGTCCAGTTTCTTCATCTATTGGATGAGGATGATTGTATTAGTAACTATGTTGTTGCTGTGATGAAATACCATGACCTGTCACCATGTGGTGCCTTAGCTTCGGGCAGGCATGACAGCTGGAGCAGGCAGTTGAGGGCTTGCATCTTTAGTGGAGAGAAGAAAATAGAAGTTATGGAGCCTTTTTAATCTCAAAGCCTGCCCCTGGTAAAATCATTCCTCCAACAAGTCTTTCCCAAACAGCACCACTAACAGGGGACCGGGTTTTCAAATGCCCAAGACTATGAGGAACATTTCTCATTCAAAGCACTTCAATGGCCATGAATGGCTATGCAGAACTAGTAGGCCTCCCTTTCTCTGTAAGTTATTAAAAACCACCTGAAGAGTTCTTACATTTCAGAATTGTGGAGAGCCACAACAGGGAGACCCTTTCATTCCCTGGGTTAGAAAAAGAAAGCATGTTCTACCTGAATTGGGAACCCAAGTTTTCTGATAAAATGGATTCCCTGGGTAGTCGTAGAAAATCTTCACCTGAATTACAAAATCGATGGGACTTATCCCATATCCTATGAAACATATGAAACATTCGCTGTCTGCAATCCCCAGGACCATCTGAGGATAGCCCAGTTTTTCTGGAAAACTAAGAATTTACTCCCTGAAGGACATTTTTTTAAATGCTCTTGCTGACAGTCTTTAAAAATACTTTGCTGCTTTTACTGCCTTTTTAAAACTGAACAAAATGTCCTCAGCATCTGTTTTTCCTAGACTGTCCCAAGCATCTGCTAAGAGAGACAAAGTCTGTTTGCTCCAACACAGAACAGCCATGGACTGTCACTGCTGTGGCTTTTTATGTCTCTTCCCCAGTTGCTAGTCATTTATTTCAGCCAACTGGTGTCCCACCTTAACCTGCCTCTCACACCCTTTGGCCCCAACACATACTTGACATTTGCAGTTTTAGACACTGTATATAACCAAGTGTAACAGCAAATTCACAGAATTATAAAAAAAAAAAAAAAAAAAAAAAAAAAAGCAAACAAACTCTTCCGTGTGTAACACCAGCTTCTCAGACACGCAGCAAGCATGGGACTGGTGCACAGCCAAGAAGCTCTGACAGCAGGAGACACGGAGTTGCTCAGTAACAGGGGCTTGCCTGTATGTGTGGAGTTGGTGCTTACTGATAATCTCCTTCTGTATGGATCCAAGGCTCATCTGTGACTGGAAAAGCCAATCTGTACCCACCAGGACCCTCAATGCTGCATATGCAAAGAACAAAAGTTGATTACACTTAACCTCATATCTACAGTGAATATTTGCCTTAGCTCTCAATTGCTATATAGCAATTGTCTATAAAAGTGTGGCCTAAAATAACACACATTTTCACAGCCTCACTGAATTAGCAGTGGAAGTACAGCAAGGCTCTAGACATCACACTTCCTGTCCCTCAACAGCCCTCTGTCTCCATCTTTTCCAGTCTGTAGTAGTGCAGTGTCAGTCTCATATAAAGATAGCCTGAGGGTTTCTCTCTCTCCATTTCCTAAGCGGCTGAGACCATGCTCAGCTCCTCTTCCCCATACGAGTATCTCCCACATAGCAGTTGGCTTCAACATATAAGCAAAAGAAGCAGTAGAGAGAGCTTTAGCAAAATGGAGATCACAAGCCTGTGTAACTTAATCTTAGAAGTGACATCCTATCACTTTTCTTACTGGTAAAAACAAATCCTTAGATCCATCCCATTTTTACATCATAGTGTCATGGTTTGAATGAGAATGTTCCCTATAGAATCATGCATTTGAACACTAGCTCTCCAGTTAGTGGCACGGTTTGGGGCCATTTGGGAGGGGTGTGGCCTCGCTGGAAGATGTCACTTAGGATAGGCTTCAAGAGTTTAAAGAGTCTTCTAGTTCACTCTATCTGCCTCGTGCTTGTTTCTGAAGGTGTGCGCTCTGGGCATCTTCTTCCACCTACCATCCCTGCTACTGCCCTGCCTCCCTGCCATGATGAACACTTAGCCCTCTGGAACTGTAAACCCCTCCTTCTATAAATGGCTTTGGCTATGGTGCTTTCCCACAGCAGCAGTAAATTGACTGATACAAACACTGGTTGTACAAAGGCCCGGATTTCAACATATAGGAAGCACTGGGGGCATTGTGGCATCTGTCTGCGATGGCATCTCCCTTCAGCCCACAGAGAACCCCAGCTCCACCATGGCTGGCGGCTCCTTTCTTCCCTGTCCATGACATTGGTGAGCCTGCTCTCAGTAGAGGGAGTTCTGAATGGGGTCTGATGCAGTTGCTAAATGTCTTTCCTTTCAGCTCACTCTTGCTGTGAAGGCAAAACATATGTGCAGGGACAGGTTAGTTACAAGTTTGCTAAGTATTTTCACACATCTTCAATGTGACTAAGTGTTACCCATATCACAGAAGTCACTGTGTAGATGCTGTTCACCTGTGCACAACACATCCAGCAACAGAAAGAAGCAGAAGCAATTAGAGCAGATAGGCGGATCTTCAAAACAAACAAAAACAGTCTTTGCACCCCATAGGATAACAGCTGTGCTTTTCAATCCCATCTACTTATAAGATACAAAGCAACTGAAATCTGCTGTGAATTCTGTTATCAACCTTTTTAAAATAAGACAAGATAGATCACTCCCTCAGCAACTGAGCACAGTGCCTGGTGTATGCCAACCTCCTACAATCTTCCCACAGCCTCTCAGGGCCCTCTGGTCCAGGTTTGAGAATGTCCAGATTACAGCCCAGAGTAGGGGTCAAGCATTCTGACAGGTGAAGGGTCCCAGTGGACGACGGGAAAGAATCAACGAGGCCGGACAAGACCACGCACAGTGTTATCTTCCATCTGTGTTGATACACAGAATTTGTGAGGGCTGTGTTGTCCTTCTGCACTTTCAGTGAAGAGGTGCATGGGGAAAAAAACTGGTGTCTCTAGAATGAAACTCCATGGCCTAAGTGTGATTGATGATCAGGGCCATGGCACAGTGCCTTGGCATCCTGAAATCACAGAGAGCAGTGGAGGCCATGGGCATCTGAGGATGGTAGTTACATCTGAGTGGCTGTGACTAAGCTCCCTGTATGTGTAGCTAGATCAGTTTCTCAAAAGAAGATTTGGAAGGATTTGTGTACAAATTCGTAATTTGTATATTAGTTGATTTACTTTTTTTGAGACAGGAATTCATATAGCCCAAGCTGGCTTCAAATCCATTGTATAGTCAGTGGTGACTTTCAACTTCTGGCCTTCCTGCCTTTACCTCTTAAATATTGGGATTATAGGCACATGCCACTATACCTTGTTTATATGGTACAGGTAATCAAACTCTGGTCCTCATGTCTGCCCGACCAAGACTCAGCTAAGCTAAATCCCCAGCCCTCAGCCCTTCAAGCAACTTAATTAATAAAAGCCAAGCCCTGATTTAGTAGATCCATTCGCAGTGGTTTGTAAGGCAACTCACTTTGTGTTTTCAGATGTTTCAATTATGGGATGGGGTGCTACATAAAAATCTGAATCTTAGCTACCTTAAAATTTTCCCTAATTTTACACTTCAGAGACATGACATAGAGTTCAGAGTGGTGGTAATTATCTGTAATATTAGCACTTGGGTAGTGGAGGCAAAAGCACCGAGAGACCAAGGTCATTTTAGCTATGTGGTAAGTTCAAGACTAGCCTGAGCTATGCGAGACAAGGAGAGAGAGAGAGGGAGAGGAAGAGAAACACAACATGAATCAACACCCCAAGAGCCCTCTTGAAATTGCTGTGCTAAGAGCATGTTGCTGTGCAATGCTCCTTTCTAGGTCAGGCGTGCTCTGTTATTCTGGCAGTTCCCCAGATATCCTAGGATTCTCCTCTAAGTCAGTTCCAACTGGGAACTGACAGCTGTTCTCTGTAAACATGGCCCCAGAACGGTCCAAAGCATTCTTAGTAGAGTCTAGTTAGCACCAAGGCACTTCCCACTTTCTAGTTCAATTCTGCTTCTCTCTCACCCTATTCAGTTAAATGGATCACTACACGTGCCACTTGTACAGTCAAGGACAGCCCAGTACTAAATGACCTTTTGCCCCCGTTTCTTCTTTTGTAGAAGAGGGGATGTACTTGAGTCTAGTTTCTGATGTTGTCACAAGAGTTAAAGTAAGTTCATATGTTGAAACTGTTCAGAAGTATCTGTGGCACCTGGAAATGTTGTGGAAGTATTAAAGCAGTGTGAACATACCATATACTAAGTACATCAGACCAGAAGTCTTTCAGATTTGGGTTTCTTTAGGATTTCTGGACATTTGCACTCTATATTGAGATATCTTCTGAGATGGGATACAGGTTTCAAAACAGCATTCATGTATGTTTCTTATATACTTTATACACATAGACTGAAGGTAATTTTAAGCCATATCTTCAATGCTTCTTATCTTACTACACCCCACACCACAAGGTCAGCTGTGGAATTTTCTACCGTGGAATCGTATTAATACCTAGTTCAGCCTAGAAGAGATGTCGATGTACCTATTGTCATTGTGATCTGTACATACGTCATCGCTGTGTTTGTTCCAGGTCATTCTGAATGATGCTATGTTGAGTCCACCAGCACTGCTGTCTGTAGACCATCACTGATGCAGCAAACAGTAGTACTAAGCGGCCTGAGGCCTCTGTTCTGGACTACATCCTCCATCTTGTCCCAGAAACTGTCAGTCATGAACTTCATGAACTTCACTGTCTTGTGAAGCCCTGAGGATATGAATGGAAGTAATATGTGATCTCTGCCCTCATCTGGGTCCCAGAATAAAAACACGAAATGATGAAGTAGGGGGTGATCTCTGGGAGATGGATATACAAACAGCACCCAGTGTTAGTGCCAGTATCTCCTATTCAATGTTTCTAAGTACCCTAAAGTGGCAGGAAGCCAGAAAAATGCTTAACACCTTTGTAAAGTTGACATTATTTCATCCCTTCAAGCTCTTGATCTTCCCCATCTTTCTCAAGAGCTATTTGTTAAATTTACCAATTTGGTGGTATTTTATTCATAAACAGATTGCTTGTTTAGGAGTAACTCTCATCCTAATGTCTGTTCCTCAAAGAAATATAAACTGCAGTGGGGGGAATAGCAACTGTCAAATCATGATGACCCATGAGAAGAGTCAGACTCGTGCTGAGGGCCTCCAAAAGTAGGAGGCTCGGCACCAGTAGTGAGCATGCTCTATCCAAGCTCTAAGACATGGTCTCACACATTAGCTCAGGCTAGTTCTATGTGGTCAGCTCCTTCCTAAACAGTAAACTGTCCAAAATCTGTCCTGCCAGCATCTGATAATCCCAGGACTCTGGGCTGCTAAGGAACTCTCAGAGAGGGACAAGAGAGCAAAGCCAGATACGACTCTGCCATTATAGTTCCAAACCTGTCACCTTCTAAAAATCCATATTATCTTTGTCACTTATGAACTGTGTAATGTAAAAATCCTAGCAATCCATACATATAAAAAAGTTGTGTTTGTTCTTTTTTACCTAATCAGATGAAGTTTTTTTCATTAGAATTTTTGAGCTCATGAGAGCACTGGTGTTTTTTAACTCCCACAAGAACCTTAAAGATAGAGAGATGGTAGAATCCTGGCAGTTTCAGGAATACATCCAGGCTGCTCTCTTTTGGGAATCCTGGTCCTGAACCATCACTTGAAATGTTCAGGTTCATCGTCTTGCCAAAACCTCTGTGGTTTGCCAGATTCCAGCTGTTGCCTCACAATGAAACAGGCCGTTTTCCTCAGCATGCAGGTGTCCCCAGCCTGGCCTCTCTGTCTAGAAAGGGCCATTTTCATAAAGAGCTGTCATGCTCTGAGTCCTTTGGCTTGTGATTTAGCTGTTCAGGGAAAGTACAGGCTGCTGTTGCTTGCCCAGTGCTGGTGATGTGTGTTTTTTGTTTTATTAAATCTTTAAAATACTGGGCTTGCTTTTTACGATGCCCGTATATTCTTTTGTTCTTCTTCATGACTGGTTAGATCACATTTTTGCTCCCTTAGTAAAAATATTAGTGCCTTTCTGAAGAACACTGTGGTCTCCAGAGTGGCTGCCTAATAAAGTGGAGAAATGTATGGCACTTGCTATCAGATTCATGGGGGCCTTGGTGAGGATGTATTACAATGGGATGCTTTAGAACCTGCCTGCGCAAGGCCCACAGAGATGCAGGTCTGTTGTCTCTTACCAATTTGCCTTGATAACTCTGACATCCTTTGACTCAACTCTTAAAACTCTTTATGAGGTTTAGCTACACAATGGCTTGTATTCCCATTGTGAACAGTTTGTGTCTGTGTGTGCCTCTGTGTGTGTGTGTGTGTGTGTGTGTGTGTGTGTGTGTGTGTGTTTGCTAAGAAACAATTTGTTAGGTAGAAGCCAGCTCTTGTCCAGGTATGAACTTGGGTGTTCAAGTCTTGGTGCTTACCCTCAGTGCATAGGGAACTTAATTCTTCTACTTCAAAGAAAGCTTTTCCTAGGAGATGCTAAGGAATAAGAGAGCATCTCCACCCTTCCCTAAACTCTTACAAGACCCAGGTCAAAAGATTGTCCCTACTCAGGGAAGACTCAAAAGAGTTGAATTAATCTTGACTACAACTAGGCTTACCCACTGATGTGAATCCCCAAATAAGCCAGCCCTTGACATCCAACTGAACTTGTTCCCGTGCATTACGGTGTCTCTTAGCCCATCCTGTACTGTTAGTTTTGGCAAGTACGCCACAGCAGATAATAAATCATGGGAGGCAAAAGCTTTTGGCCTAGCTTGGTTCACCCTGCTGTAATGTTAGAATACAAAAAGCAGTTCTGTTTTTACACATCCTTTCACTAACCCAACATTCATAATTTATGATTTCACTGTAAAATTCCTGCAACACTACACCAAAAGTAGCCCTGCCCTTTAATTAAGTACTCTCGGCAGAGAAAACGTGAAACTGATGTGCAAAGTGATTGATAGCGATTACTTCTTTATGAACCCTGCCTAAAGGTCTCAACTTCCTGATGGGTGAAGTCGTCTGTAGGGCCACTTCCTGGGTGTGCCTGGCAGGGATCAGTGGCTGCTAACAAAACCAAAGATAAACGCGGGGAGCACAATGTAGACATGTTGAGCTTTTAAGCCTCCCTCTGTCCGTCCATACTGAGTTACAAATCTCTGTGACTATCCCTTGTTTCTGTGGAAGCTTACAGTTAGATCGCATACCATTTCCATGTTTACATAGCGATGCAGAGAATGGAGTGTTGGGTAGAGATCTTTTTGAGGCATCCTAGTTTGACACACAGATTTTATTTTTCTAAGTCACAAATAATATCAGAAGATATTTCTGGCCACAATGATACTTGAATTAAACACGATAGCCAGAGAGAACCTCCATCTGTCCCACTCTTCTAAGTTCTTTTGCAGAGAAGTTTTCAGACAGTGCCCTGCTACGCAGCCCAGGTTATCTTCAAGCTAACCAATTCTTCAGCCTCCACCTCCTGAGGGCTCTGTGTACAACTGCAGACCACCATGGCTAGCTGTTCAAACATTCTTTTCTTTCCTTTGTTAAAAGTACACGAGTTTAATTTTTAAGATAGTACCAGGAGATATTAGAAGACCAGCCTCCCAGAGCCAGGCGTTCCGGGCCCACCACTGCTTCACCTTTAGTTGTGGCCTTCCTCAGCTTAGCCATGATTTCCTCAGCCCACACCCTTTATTGAAAGATGCTACAGGTGACTCTAGCTCTGATGGGCTCCTGCAAAGAAAGGAAACAGATATGTCAAGGTAGCAACAGTTGGATTAAGTGATTGCTTAAGATTGTACCCAGCTGCCTCCAATCATCCAGCTAGTGGCCAAAGCAAGCCGGTATGGTTATACTCACTTACATTGTCTTTTATCTATGCCTCCAAGACCAAGACGTCTGTTTTCTGGACTGTTGTTGCTGTGGGCATGCATGACATGTTCTGATGTTTTTGCAGGTTCGGACCAGGCTTGGTCATCTATTGGTATGGATTTATCCAGGAACTGGACTGCAACCGGGAAAGAGGCATCCTGCTCAAAGCCTCTTTCCCCACAGACATCGTCACCTTATGCCATAGCACAGCTTGACCCCAAGATCCTGGAAGAGAAGCCGGAAGCAATGTTACTTTCCTGCAGTATAAACTGCTGGCAACATCTGCCCTGAACTTCAGCTGAACCCTAGCTGCTGCCGTCGCAGCCCTACCTCTCTAGACAAACATATCAAGAGTTTCTGTTTTCCTTCATCCCTGGGTGATGTGAATAGCCAAGAACTACAGACACAACCCACTCATTATCAGCATTTCTGTCTCTGACAAACAGTTAGTTTATAGATAGCCATAATCTTGCTTCTTTCCGAATGCTTTCTCCTTGTATACTGAACAGAAGAGAAAGTATGGAGACTGGAAGGTGTTGAGTTTTCACTTCTCCTCCCTGTGATCAAATATTTTTTCTTCTAAACCTCCATTCATATTCTCTCTTTCTCTCTCTCTGTCTCTGTCTCTCTCTCTCTCCCCCTCCATCCCTCCATCCATCCGTGTATGTCTTTCTCTCTGTGTCTCTCTTTCCCTCCCTCTCTCCCTCCCTTTCTCCCTCCCTCCCTCCATCCATCTGTGTATATCTTTCTCTTTCTCTCCCTCCCTCCCTCCATCCATTATCCATTCGTGTATATCTTTCTCTCAGTGTCTGTGTCTGTTTCTCTCTCTCTGTCTCTCTCTTTCTCTCTCTGTCTCTGTCTCTCTCTCTCCCCCCTCCATCCCTCCTCCATCCATCTGTATATGTCTTTCTCTCTGTGTCTCTCTGTGTGTCTCTGTTTCTCTCTCTCTCTCTTAATCTCTCTCTCTCTGTCTCTCTCTGTATCTCTCTCTCTCTCTTTCTCTCTCTCTCTCTGTCTCTCTCTCTCTCTGTCTCTCTGTCTCTCTCTCTCTGTCTCTGTCTCTCTCTGTCTCTGTCTCTCTCTGTCTCTCTGTCTCTCTCTGTCTCTCTCTCTCTCTGTATCTCTGTATCTCTCTCTCTCTCTCTG
>NW_022196897.1:100923529-100933519 GCF_008632895.1 Mastomys coucha
CTCTCTCTCTCTCTCTCTCTCCCCCTCTGTCTCTCTTCCCTCCCTCCCTCCCTCCCCCCAGTCCTTTGGAGGGTACACTGGTACTGAGTGTTGCATTACCACCAGGGAATAACCTAGCACAAACCTAGAAAAGCTGGAGGCAGGAAGTCCATAAGTAAGTGTTCCTTCTCACCTGGGGCTCCGCAGAGCCGGACTGGAGCCTTTCTGTGGAGCCTTGTGGCCTCCTGACTTCTGTGGCATTCAGCCAAGCTGCAAAAATCCCCCTTGATGAGAATTTCCTCTTTTCATAAAATTGATTTGAACACCAAACACTTCACATTGACCTCACCTTCAAGTATGAGTTGCAGTTGTGTCTGAAAAACCATGCTCCTTTGGCTTGGGGCTGAAGCAGAGGACTGAACCCCAGCCTCCTGTCTACAGTGGCCCTCTAAAGCGGACTGCCGGCCCGCACAATGTTAGCAGCTATTTTTATGAGATTCTTTTTTTAAGTACATTCATAATACTGCTTTGAGTCTGCATTTTATACCACATAATTGTATAATACTCAAATGATTTAGACATTATAAATAGTCAGCTTTGAATGAATTAAGTGTACCAGAAAAATCCTTGAGTGATTTTTAAATAAGCAATATAAAAGAGATTTTGTATTTATTCACTTTAATTTCTTCAGTTTTATATACTGCAGACGAGGCTTCAGTCCGAAGCAAAACATCAATAAATAATTATAAACCTATCTTTTGGGAAATTAAAAACTAATCTGTATCTCCCAAAAAATGTATTTTGTAAATATATATATATATATATATATACATATATTTGCCCCCATGCTTGAAAAATGTAGCTTTTATAGTTTTTAGAAATAAAAACACGATTCTTAGAAACAAACACTTTAACTCACACATTGGTGGGATCCTTTTGTACCTGGTTAGTGAAAAACTTGGTCTGTTGCCTTCCTCCCAAGGGTCACAAGTGTGCAGGTCCAAGACAGGATTTTTCCGCTTTCCTGGGAGACTGCAGGAAATCGCGGAAGAGAAGGTAGAGCTACGAGTAAGGCAGCGTCAGGCAAACGCCTGTTTCCACCTAGAGTACAGCCTGCAGGCTTGGTGTATGAAATACAGAGATGATTGGAGACCACTACTACATTGCCTTTATACACAGTTTAAAGAAAAATATTAAAATCTGGTTTCATGGCATGCCCTAAGCCACCAGTTTGGTTTGTTTGGGTTTGGGTTTGGGGGTGGGCAGTAAATTACATGTATCTGCACAGATGTTGAAAATCTTGCTAAACCCTTGTCAAAGATTTGCTTGTTTTAACATTAGCCTAATTTATGATGACCGTGCACTAATAAGAGGTGCTTTCGTTTGCTGTTTATCCTTCTACCTGGAGCCCTGACATCATATGCTGTGGAAAGGTTCTGCTGAGCCCCACAGAGGTACCACCTTGTGTTTATGAGTGAAGCTTCACTGTTTGGCCCTTCAAAGCAAGAGGGGAGCCAACGGTAATCTATGTACTGCGGTAACGTTGTGGGTGACTCGAAAACCAGTGTGATCCCTGTGTCCTCTGTGTTTCCTTAGAGACATCTGGAGAGGACAGAGTGAAGTTCCCAGATTGGAAGCTTTAGACCTCCGACTTTTCTTCTGTCTTAAAAATAGTTTTCTGGGTCCTGGAGAGATATTGCAGCAGTAAGTGTTTGGTGCTTTTGCAGAGGATCCAGGTTCAAATCCCAGCACCCAAATAGCAGCTCCAGGAGATCCATGTCCTCCATGGGCACCACTCATGTACATGGTACACATACATACATGCAAGCAAACCCTCATGCAAATGTCTTAAAAATACCTGTACAATATCCCTATACATTGCTTGACTGTTTGTTTTTGTAGTATAGGTGATCCAAGCTTCAGCCGTGGACAGCAGCCGGGGATAGCTTGCCTTTATATCTGTCATCATTAGAGCATTAATATTAAAGCCAGATCTTTAGTATCTTCATGGACCATTTTGCACACTGTGCTGATGAACTGTGCCAAGTCGGGATGCAGTGCTCTCTAAACAGTGTGCTCTCTGCCCCAGAGACTTGCCACCCACCCGTACCCACAAATGCACTAGACCCCATTGAACAGTGGAGAGGTATGGACTCCGAACAAGGCTGATCCACCTGATGTTCACACTGATGGTACAACTCCTCTCTATGCTTCTCTCCCCTTCCTGAAAAACCATAAATAACTGGGAATCTTTTCTTTTACCTTCCAGTAAGATGTATGTCCACTTTTTTACACGTGAGAAAGTTCAGAGTTCTGAAGTCTACCTGGTAACAGAAAGTATTCATTTTTAAGTATAAGCCCTCATCATCTGCCAGGCTTAACACCGCTTTGGAAAAACTGATGAGTTATTGGTCTTTGGGGATTGCATTAACTCCTGAGAGCCACCAGGGAGGAGGCTGCTTAGAGCCCTGATGAGGTAGTCTAAATAGTCCCCTGGCTGGCTACACTAATTAACACCCAGCACCGAAATGAACAGTTAGCTCACTGACTCTCCCTGGGGACCTGGGCCCAATGTTTACTTTCTACATTAGAACCAAGATACCTGGTGTTTTGCTCCTTTGAACCTGTTTTGGGCCTGGAGTTTCAATTAAATGAAATCTAAAGAGAGATGTGTTTCTTCTCTTCCTGCTTCTTCCTGGTCATTGTCCCTTTCATTCACCTCAAATTTCCTTCCACACGGCTGGCTATGTCTTCCCTTTTATTGTTTCTTTGTAGACAGTGATCCCAGAAGCAAGATCCATCTTCTCTAGATCCTTGGGAGGTCACAGCTGACTAATCTCTTCAAGTAAAAGCAAAACTCACACAGGTCACCAGCCACGACACCAGACTGCATGTCACCAGTGTCTATAGGATCCTCCTGTGTGCTTAACTTAGAAATATTTCATATGAGATTTATGCCTTAGGTAAATGTTTTGGCAAAAGGAGCCAACAAAGCTGGGCATGGTAGCAAACGTCATTAGTCCCTGCACTCAGGAGACAGGGGCCGTCTGGTTTACGTAGAAGTTTTCAGGCCAGCCAAGACTACAGTGCGAGCCTCTGTCTCAGGGGAGGAAAAAAAAAAATCACAAAAGAAGCCAAGGCATGGAAGGTTTTATGGCGTCTTTCAGCCCACATGATTGTGTTCAGCTGATCATAGTTGTGAATTAAAACAGTAAAATTTCTGTCTGGCTTAGTGAGTCACTCTGCTGGATTATTGTGAGAGCAGCTTGCCATTGCCTGTGACTCTGAGAGGAGACTGCTTCATAGAATAAGTATTCGATGACAAGGATGGGAGGAGACGCCCTCCCTGTGGGCACATTCTTGATTAGGGTTAAAGAACTAACTGAGAGGGAATTTACAGGCAAACAATGGAAATTTGCCTGCAGTGTCACCAAAGCGCTAGTTGCCTATCTCAACCTAAGTCACTCTTGGGTTAAGGAGGGGTCACGAGTGACATGGCTGAGCCTATCTAATCATCTTACTGACCTTCCTTTCTGTAGGAACCCAATCTCAAGCTGTTTCATGAAGAGCATGTGTGATTCTAAAGGTTAAATAAGGAAAGATGGGATTATGAATTAAATAATAACCAGAAGAGCCTAGATTCCCCTCGTGCTTCATGCTTTCCTGCTATTGTTTTGTATATGGCTGTGAGACAAAGAACTGCTCAGGTCAGGCACCATAAATTACAATTTTCATACAATAGTGATCCACAAAAATGATTTCAAAGCTTGATCAAAGTAATTTCAAAGAGCCTTTTAAAACTTTTCTACAATACATGGGGGACAGGAAGTGTTCACGTGATGCCCTGATTCATTTCAGTGAGTGTAACAGAGTTCAATCTGGGTGCCATACCTATGTTATAAAGAACACAAATTATTGATGAAGTGAGTACAACCTGTGCTTGGTGCTTCTGGTGTGAGGACAAAGATAGTAGGTTTTAATCTAGTTACTTACAACTATACGTATTCGAAGTCACTTGAAAAGAAAAGATACATATAACTGAAGTTTTTTTTCTTGACCATAGTTTGCCCATACTTATGTTTGCAACTTATTTGCTGAACCATATTTGCCTCCAACACTCAAGGTGATATAACAGGGCTTACTTTGGTATTTATTTTTCATTCTTTTTCCCCGCTCTTGAATTTCTCCTGTCTCATGTCATAGAGGAGGATGATAAAAACTAGGCTCTCAGTAGCAAAGTGGAGAGAGTTTTCAGCTCGACCATGTGTACAGTGAAGGTGGACCAGGGTAGCCATAGCCATGTCAGGTGCAACTGACGACCCACACTACACGCTCAGACCACCTTCACTCTTTGAAGAGAATCGTTTTTTAAATGCCAGCATGAAATATAACCACATCAATTGCGAAATAACGGTTGAAGTTCAGCATTTAATTGAGGGCCAAACATGAAGCCAGTGACCATTAACCTAAAATAGCCATGAATTCTCCTGGAAGCTGCTGCTGTTTAAAGAGATTTCTAGAATAACTTAAGCTGATCCTCTGCGGTGGGGAGGTCATTTTTCACATCTAAAGCAAAGTCATTCATTCAGAAATAATTTAGTATATCTGTGTAGACTTTCTGGTATTTTCTCTCTTTTCTTTCTTTCTTTTTTTTTTGAAACTATTTTGGAAGGAATCAAAATCCAAGCAAAACTACCTCTCTTTACAGAAAACCAAAGTTCTTTTTTTAGTAAACTGAAAAACAAATGCTATTTGTTTTCTTACTAAATATCTTACTGGCCATATTACTTTGTGTTTGTTTAATGTAAATTTCCAGTTAGATTACTATCTTCATGGGGGGTGGGGAGGACCATATCTATTTCGTTGACTTCTCTACGCTCCAGAACTTATCAACGTTCCTGGTATAGAGTAGCTGATCAGTAAGTGTTGTATGACGAAATGATTGCTAAATTTATATTGAACATGTTCTCACTTTGATTTCACAAATAATTGGAGCCATTTCTCTTTTTCAGCTAAAAAATTTTAAATAGTCACTGGAATTAAGCAAGGAACATATATGTTGATGTTAAAGAATAAATTACTTTAGAAACTTCTCAAAATTTCAAAGCAAATTTATGAAGAATATTTTTTGAGACACACTACTTTTAAGGGGAATTCACCACTAATTTCATCCACTGACTTGCTAACAATATTAGAAATCTTATTTTTTTCCTTTAAAGATAGACTTACCTTTATGTTTTAAATTCTATTATTAACATAATTACCCTTAACAACTAATTAGGCCCCAAATCCACATATTTAACACAGAGAATTGGAACTATTTGAGGTGTTGTCAGACTCCCTATAACTGGCACTATTTGGGGTGTGGTCAGACTCCCTATAACTGGCATTTTTTATTGATCCTTCTTATAATACCTAGTTCATGTCAAAATGCTTCCTGGTCATGAAAGTGGCCGGCTGGCTTTAGAGAAAGTACCTCTGGTCTTTAGCCTATGGAATCTGGCCTTTGAAGTGAAGCTGTCCACACTCTTCAGTGGGTGCATCCTTACTAGTCATTAACTCAGATGTCTCATCATTTGAAATCCACACACACTGGAAGTTTCCAGTTTCACACCACCAGTTTTCCAGTTTCCATAAGCATCTAGAGAGAACTGACCCACCATACAAGTAGGTACCTATGCGACCTGTCCATCTTTGATATTAGATATTCCTGATGTATTTCTAGCACTAAGGCTATTTAAGACACGAATACTCACCAGGTCTCCAGTGTGTATTTACAAGTCTTGGAAGTATTGGGGAACTTTTTTACGATAATGAAAATATGTAAATAAAAAATAAATTAAAAAAAAAACTTGGGAAAAATAGTTAACTCCTCAAAATGGAAACAATAGGAGACTTGAAATTTTCATAAGAGACAATCATTACAGCAAAAGAAGGAGATGTGTGGAGATTTTAATAAAGTATTTTAACCAAACTCTCTGTTCAGCAAATAGTTTTGTATTTGCCTATGGTACTGGACTTGCTGATTTTAGGATAGATTCCAAGGTCAGGTTCAGCTCAACTCTGGTCACAGGCTTTCGACCTCCATGTAGGTAATATGTGGACACCTCATGTGATCTTTCTGCCCTGGACCACTCATGTCAAGTACAAAAGCACTCTAAGCATACAGAATTCCTTGGCCTAAGTACTAAAATCAGCAATGACACTTTCCCACAGTATTGTAACATCAAATAAAGTTTCTGTTTATAACTAAATTATGTGAATGTAGTTCACATAATTGGGTCTGGAGAGGTGGCTCTGTGATTAAGAGCTCTACCCTTGCAGAGGACCCAGGGTCAAGTCCCAGCACTCAGTTTAGCACCTCACAATTCCAGTGTCAAAGAGAGGGACCTCTAACTTCTGAGGGCTCCTGCACTCACATTCAAACACCTGCACAACATGCACACATACACACACACACACTAAAAATAAACCTTTGATAAAATTCAATAAGCCAAATGTATTAATCATATTGTCATTTTAAAATAAGTTATACAATAGAAGCACACAAATTAGTAGCTATAGCAGTAAAATAGATACCCATAAATTGCATGATGGTGTTGATTAAAAACAGTATCTATCTTTTTTTGTTCTTAGAGATCTGCAGTTTGAAGACGATCTTAAGATTAGATAGTCTTCTACACTCTCTAGTTTGGGGATTTTATTTCTTTGTGGGTTGGTAGTTGGATGATTGGGTGGCTAGAAATTTGGGTGTGGTTGTTTTGTTTTATATTTTGAGGCAGACTCTCACTATGTAGACCATACTAACCTCAACCCACAGACAAGGTAGGCAGCACGATCCCTAGGCCAATGAGACTGCACGTACTGTATAAGAGACAGCTGAGCTGAGCATGGTGGCGCAGGCCTTTAACCCCAGCATTTGGGAGCAGAGGCAAGTGGATCTCTGTGAATTCAAGGCCAGTTTGGTCTTACAAAGGGAGTCCAGAACAACCAGGGCTATTACATAGAGAAACCGTGTCTCAAAAACAAAACAAAACAAGCAAACAAAAAAGACAGTTGTTCATGAGTCAAGAGAGTGAGCCACTAAGCAATGTTCCTCCATGGCTTTTTGGTTCCTGCTTGAGTTTCTCTCTGTGATGGGCAGTGACCAGAATTCTAAACTGAAATACAACCCTGGTGTTTATCACAGCAACTGAAAAGTAAACTAGAAGAGGCTAATCATTTATTCCTGAGAGTTTCTAATACTTTAAATTATATTTCTAATTTATAAACAAATATATATATATATATATATATATATACTTTTAGTGATTACTCTTGAACCTTACTGTTTAAGTCCTACCCAGATGCTGTGACTTCTATAGTAAATATGAGCTGGGATTTTTCTATCTATTTTATTTTCACCTTAGTCTCCAAAAACCCTTAAGACTCGGTAACAACTAGGTTCCTTGAATGAACCTAGTTCCTTCCGTCTAGCCTGAGGATGAGCCACTGAATAAATAATAAATAATGAAGATAGTCTTCTTCTGTCCAACTTACAATCAGTTTCTTTTCCTTACACTGGTGGGGGGTTGGAGTCTCCAGGTTGTGTTTATTGTATTTCCTTACTCTAAAGATTATATTTAAATAAACTGATCATCCCTAGGAATGATCACCCCCTTATCAACATATAATGTTCTAGAACTGTCCTCAGGAGAGCCCAGTAGGCAAACATCCTCTGCAGCAGTCTGGATGTCCCTCCCCCCCTATTCAACAGACACCAGACTTGCTAGGGGCTTCAGACTTCCTTTGTAAACTGAAATAATACCCATCACGCAGGACTGTTACAGGGATTAAATAAGATTAGTGTTTGATTCACCATCAATCACAGCTTCTCTAAAACTGGCATCGTCATATATTATAGCTGTTACATATTATATAACTATTAATAAATTATTGGTACATAGAAGGATCCATTTCAGGGCCTGAGGATACAGCTCAGAGGGTAATGTGCTCCCTGCTCATCCTTGAGGACCTGAGTTTAGGGCTCTAGCACTCACCTAAGCTAGTCAGGGCTCCATGTGCTGTAACCCTAGAGTTGTTTGAGGAGCAGAGGCTATGGGACTCACTGGGTAGGTACTCTAGCTGAAATGCCACACTGTAGGCTCAGTCTGAGACTTCATTTCAGAAATTAAGGAAGCAAGTGATAGAGGAAGACATTTGATGTTGATCTATAGCCTAAATATGTGTGCAGACATGTGAGAGTACCTGTAGCACTTAATCATACAACACAAACACACACACACACACATGCTCCCACAGGATATTTCACTATTGATATCTTTGGGGTCACTGACCATATGCAACATTTAAAAAGCTGTATTTTCTATGTTGGTTTAGAAGTCATTGTGAAGTAGATGGTTTGGCCTTGTTCCATCTGCTTTTCTGACACCGATTTAGAACAACAAAAGTTTGCCAGAAGTTGAGAGCAGCAGGAGAAGTTCATCCTTTGAGAGCAGACTTGTGTTGACTCGTTGTTTGCACAGACAGATATCCAGTTTACATTCCTGGGCTCCTCGCAGTGCGGAGACAGCCAGCCTGTATTTCTTTTGATACTGACAGTAACCTTTGCCATAAATACAACCTCAGCAGCCAGAGCAGGAATCAGCCAGCACTTACACATCTGATTGACAGCCCAAGTCCTGCTACACCAGATGCACCCCTACACCTTTGTGGGTTCGTCATCACAGAGAAGCTTCTTTAAGGGGATCAAAACACCCTCTCCGACCATTGTTAGTTCCATAAAATAAAAACACTGATGCTATCTGAATTTGATCTTTGGGAAAAAAAAGAAAAAGGCAAAATAGAGGGAAGTGGACAATTAGCAGCTTGCTCCTGGACTCTCTCACTGAAGATTGTGACACCATATAGAAGGTTTTAGGGGTTTTGTTCATTTGTTTGAAGATGTGACTTTCAACAGCATACCACTCCCAATACCAGGTTGCCGTTGGATAACGGGCAACCTGAACTATTTTTGAACAGTTGAAATAACACCACTGCTCCCTTCAAGAAAAGTGTGCTGTGCTGACAGGCTGGGAACTGCCTTCCCATTGGCTCCTTAAAAGACTAGAGCAATCATGTGAGTCCCAGAGTGTGGCTCCTCACACCAAAGGCATGAGGAGCAGTGGGCAGAGTCCACTGAGTGGAACAATCCCCCACCAGGTATCTGAGTGCCCTTGTGTTCTGTTCAGAGAGCCTGACAAATCCAGCATCTTGTAGCTTCTAAAGAGAAGGGCTGATCTCTCTTCACCCATTCTAGACTATCTAAAAACACAGAGATATTTTTGAAATATTAAAATGTATAACAAACAAATCACTTAACTACTATTGTAGTATAAGTTACCCAGACTGACCTGCAGTCAGCATACAGAGAATGAGTATTGATATGCATAGCCCATACAAAGGGACACAGAAATACCCAGTAGGAGGCTCCCCAGGGTCCTGTGCTACATCTCTAGCTTCAATCATGGGTAACTACAAGTTAGAGGATAAGTTCTAGATGGCTTTACTGAGGTTTCCTTGTGTCCCCAGTGTCCCCTTCCCTTCTAGATCTATAAAAAGAATGACATACCAACAATTTCCCAGCACCCAGGAGACTGGAGCAAGAGGATTGCAAATCAAGGCTAGCCTGAGCTACATAGTAAGACCCTGTCTTAAAAAGAAAAACTCTTGATGGAAAATGGATTATTTTTTTAAAACCTTTTTTTTTTTTTTACTTTAACTCACACAAAATGAAAGTTAAGCAGACTAGTCCTTGGGAATTACTTTTCAATGGGCCCATTTTGCATAGTAGACTGTACAGTATAAAAATGATTTAGACTTGGCAATCAAATTTGAAAATTTCAGGTTAATTTGCATTGGACCCAGCTTCTTGACACCATAATTTTAAAACATGAAGCCTTCACGCAAACTGTCCTGGAGTCGTATGTATTGTGTGAGTGTATTTATTTGCGTGCGTGCGTGCGTGCGTGC
>NW_022196897.1:100933697-100971542 GCF_008632895.1 Mastomys coucha
TGTGCGTGTGCGTGTGCGTGTGCGTGTGTGTGTGTGTGTGTGTGTGAGATGCTGGGAACTACATCTTGGGTCTCTAATATACTAGGTAGGCAATTTACCATTGAGCTATGGCTTTAGCTCTTTAATCTGGTGATCAGCTAAGTAAGTCAGGTTTAAGTTTATGACATCACCGTAGCATCCATTCCTTCACTTGTCCACAGCACTAGAAATGTAGTGAGGAAGGGCTTCCTGGTGCTGTAGGAACCATAACTACCCCCTAGGCTGGTATGGAAGGCTCTCTAGAAACATCCTGATTGGCCCATGTAGCTTCCTGGAGGGCCTAATGTGTCAGTTCCAGAACAGAACAGTAAATAGACCCTTAGGACAGAAACCTATGGAGACAGTTATCTCTTCCTGCCTGCCTGCCTAAAAGAAAGATGACACATGGAAGATACAATTTACTGTCACACAAATCTCTAACCCTCTCCCTCACATCCCCCTCCCTCTCCCTCACCCCCTTCTCCTTCATTTCTCTCTTCCTCTCTTTTCTCTCCCTCTTTTTACCCTCAGGGTACCTCTTTTCATCCTCTCTAACAGAATGCAATTTTATCCTGGAACTGGAAAAAGAATTTATCACTATATGACCAGGAAGATGAGCCTTAGCACCAAATCCCCAGTACCACGTATGACACAGAGGTGGGAACAAAAGCTTAATTTGATGTTTTGGAAGGTTTTTCTTCCCTCATGAAAAGAAGGGCCTCTTCTGCCATGTCCACCATCTCAGTGTTAGGATGGAAACATGGAAGCTGTGGTAGCCATTTGTGACCATGAGGAAACCAGCCAGAACTGTTAAGCCAAGGTTAGTATTGCAATCCCTTCTACCTGAGGAGAAAGCAAACGAATCTTTTTTTGCAGTTTCATTGGGAACTGTGTTACTTGCATCCAAGTGCATTCCTAACTGAAGCAAAGACCGTGTGAATTACAACCTGTGGTAATCTCTCATTCTGTCCTATGAGAAGTATGTGGTCAAAATTTCCAAACAATTTACTGATTTATCAGACATATCCAGAGACACCCACTCTTCACCTAAATTCTACAAGTGGAAACTTGAGGGTTCTTTGGAAAATCGGTTGGGTGGTGTTTTGCTGGGGCAAACTTGTGAAGGAACGTTTTGCTAAAGCAAACACACAAGAAAGAGTGTTCTCCTAAAGCAAGCAGGTGAAAGGACACATGATGAAGGAGTCTTTGCTAATGACACACATATATTGGTCCACCTTATGTTTTATAATTTAGCTGAATTTCTCTGGAAAACACAGAGAGAAACACACCAAAAAACTTCTGGTGGTGTGCTGCAGTTTGTTGCTGATTCCAAGGCTGATTGGATGCACATGCTGAGGCAAGGCACCTGGAGGACACGGGATGTTTGGAGGGTATAAATAGAACTCCATGTCGTTGAAGGAGAAGGAGCTTGGCTTGCTGGTACAACTAGCTGTGCAACGTTTATGATCTTCGCTTCTCTGAGAGAAGCACAGCTGAGAACCTCTCCTCATGTCCCTCCAGGTCCTTCCTGCTGACTTGAGCTGGGGCTGAGGCCTGGCTGTCTCTGCTAGGTCCTGTCGCCCCAGTTACTAACAAGATTCTACCAAACTGGACTGCTGGTGTACCGTGTGAAGTATTTTCTAGTGGATCAAGCTGTTGCTACTAACTTGTACTGGCTGATTTTGTGTGTCAACTTGGCACAAGCTGGAATTATCACAGATAATGGAGACTCCCTTTTGAAGAAATGCCTCCAGGAGATCCAGCTGTAAGACATTTTCTCAATTAGTGTTCAAGATCAAGGGTCCCATTGAAGATCTCATTGAAGGTCCCATTGAAGGTGGTGCCATCCCTGAGCTGGTAGTTTTGGGTTCTATAAGAAAGCAAGCTGAGCAAGCCAGGGGAAGCAATTCAGTAAGCAGCATCCCTTCATGGCCTCTACATCAGCTCCTGCCTCCAAGTTCCTGCCCTGTGTAAGTTCCTGTCCTGACTTTCTTTGGTGATGAACAGCAATGTGGAGGTGTGAGCTGAATAAATCCTTCCCTCCCCCAACTTGCATCTTGGTCATGATGTTTTGTGCAGGAATACAAATCCTGGCTAAGACGCCTGTGAACTGAACTTCTGATTTCCAGAAAACAGAGACAGGAGTTGCTCCAAAGAACCTTTCTAAACAGGTCCACTTGGCCCATATCCTGTCTTTCCCATTATCTCTGGTAGGTGGCGGGCTACAAGGGAGGTTAAAGTGTCTGAGAACCAACATTAAAAATAAGGTTTGAAAAAATTAAGTTACAAATACTAAGAAGGAAGCTAATTCTCATGCAACAACACAACATGTTTTGCCCATCTGTTCAGGGTCTAAAGCCTCCAGAATGTCGTTAGTAGAATTGATATGAGGGCTAAAAAGAGGACTCAGGAGCTCAGGGCTCCTGTTTGATTCCAAGAGTCAACAAGGTGGCTCACAGAGACTTGCAACTCCCTTTTCAAAGAATCCAGTGCTCTCTTCTGACCTCCATAGGCACTTCATTCTTGTGGTCCACAGACACACACAGGCAGGATAGTCTTATGTATCCTAAGCTAATCTAGAACTCATGATCCCAGTGCTTCAGCATCCTGAGTGCTGAGATTATGGGTATGTATCACCATGTGTAGCATCCATATACATCAAATAAAGTTAAAATTAAGAATATAGATCTTAAAAATAACAATGCAAAAATTAGAGAGCAAAGGAGTCTCACTAGAGAAAACAAATCCTTAGTGAATAGAATTATTTTCTGATAATCATTTCTCCTGTTCTTCCCCCATCCCTGCTTACTCAAAAGAACATTATTTTCACTGAATTACGTAATTGAATATGTTGTCTACTTCCTTAATTTCTATTAAATATTAGAGTAATGAGGACTGAGATAGCTGGGATGGGTATATAATGTGCCTGTAACTCAAACAGACATGATCAATTGTGAAAGAGGAGTCAAAGCCCAGTCCTGAAGTCTAGAACTCACAGATCCAGCTTTCACAAGCTCCTGTGGGTTCAGCAATTTACTTCCTCAGGTCTCTTCGGTAACTATGGAGATAGTACCACTTGTGTTTTGTAAGGTGCCTTTGCTTGCCGTATGGCAGCAATAACGACAAAACACCAAGACTTCTCTCGCGGTTTACTCAGGAACTTTCTTTTGTATTACAGCTCTTTTAGGTTCCTAGGTGTTACAGCTCTTCTAGGTGTTACTGCTTCTTCCTTCTTGCTTCCTAGGTGCCGCGGCTCTTCTTGCTTCTGTGGAATGGCATGGCGGCTGATCTTGCTTCTGTGTAGTGGCCCTGACTGCCCAGAGAGAGCTCCTTATATACTTGAGTCCGAGCTCTCGTGGTCCTCCTGGATTGGTTCCCCGGCAATCGCTTCATTAGCATACACCTGCTTGGGAGGGGCGCATGCACAGTGGAATCGTCTATCACCGCCGCTGCCGCAGTCTTGGATTCAATCTTCCGAGTGGCTGCCTACAGTGTTTAATTTGCAATGACTCAAACATTTGATGCTTCTAAAGTACTAATGTCAGGACCAAAACTACAGAAAAGTTTGATAAATGTAGCCATCACTAGTACCTCTTTTCCAAATATGGTCATGGTAACTCATAGATGTCAAGTAATTCGTCCAGTAAAATCTTAGAAAAGCCAGTTTACCACTAAAGAATTATTCATATATTCATCTAGGCACATAGAAAGATGTTTCGAATCTTGAATGGCCAGCCATGAAAAGCCCTAAGCAGCCACTATAAAGCTATTAGAACAACTTACATAAAAACATTATCTGCCAGACATGGTGACACACACCTTTAAATCTCACCACTCGGGAGGCTGAAGCCTTTGGATCGTGAGTTTCAGGCCAGCCTAGGATATACAGTAATATCCTGCCTGAAAACAAAATAAAATAAAACAAAAATGGCACCAAATGTTGAAGGAAAATGTGAAACAGCTAGAACATACATTGCTGATTGCCAGGCAGTGGTGGTACACGCCTTTAATCCCAGCACTTGGGAGGCAGAGGCAGGCGGGTTCCTGGGTTTGAGGCCAGCCTGTTCTATAGAGTGAGTTCCAGGACAGCCAGGGATATACAGAGAAACCCTGTCTCAGAGAGAGAGAGAGAGAGAGAGACAGAGAGAGAGAGAGACAGAGACAGAGAGAGAGAGAGAGAATCCAGAAAGAATGTTAGCTCTTCGCTTAAACATTGAGGAATTTATTATGAAATTAACCCAGCACAACTATTTCTGAACATGTACCCAAGAGAAACAAAGACATGTGCTCTTACAAACACACACACATACACACACACACACACACACAATATTATACTATTGTTAATCATAAAGGTCCCAACCTAGAAAATGTCCAAAATAAACAAATTGGGTTATATCCATTCAATGAAACACTACAGAACAATAACAAGGGAGTGACTACCAAATCATAACATATGTCAGTCTCAAAAGAATTAAACTATATTAAATATAAATATTATATTTATGATGTATATAATTTATAAATATTAATATATATTATATTAAAATATAAGCCAGACTCAAAGGCTATATTTTAGATGATTCTACTTCATATAATATCCTAGAAAAGCAATAGAGATAGAAATCATAGCAGATTGCTAGAGCTTAAGGTGGAGGGGAACAAAATAAATGACAAAGGGGCCACAAAATAACCTTTTAAAATGTTGAAATATTTTTATCATTTAACGCTAATGATAGTTACAGACTGTAAAAATTAGATGAACTGTGTAGCTGTCTTTGGCGACTTTGTAGATATTTTTCTTCCACCTTTCTACATACTTCTCCATCCTTTCAATCCTCTTACATTAGATAGAAAAGAAAAAAAGGATAAAAAGGAAATGACAGAGATCTCTGAATAAAGCCAGAGGCTGGAAAAGGGATTTTGCTATTGTAAGACTACTTCCTGCTGATAAAGGTCATTGAGTTCCTTGGGGCGAATTTAATCCTCTCTGTCAGGATATCTAATTTCTTTATCATCTTGTTTCTTCTTTGAGTGTGACTACTTAACAAACCACGACTAACAACAACTAACAACAACAACCAACCAACAATCCCCCAGCAATAACCAACAACCCACACTGACTCTTGGGGCTCTAGCATTTATATACTCTCTAAAAAGCCCCCAGAATTCCAAATGTCACACAATTGCAGAAACTCTCTGCAGCTGGTAAAATCACACCCCTGTTAGGACATGAGGCAAACCATAACTAGTTGCTGTAGACAATCTAAGCAGCCCTAAATCCCACACCTAGAATTAAAATGAAAACATATCCTTATAATATTTCTGTGTTTTTCAAACAAACCAAAATTCTCACTGCAGATCTGTGCACCAAAAAGGATTGTACTTCTTAAAATTATACTGCAATAAAAAACAAAAAGAAAACAAATATGAATTTTTTAAATTAATATTTTAAAATGAGTTTATTACACTTCAGTAATGTTCTATTTACAAGTTCAACTTTTTCTCAACCTATTATTTATAAGACATTAGCTACATTGTCTAAACTATTTCTACTGAAAATAGGTGTATTTACGGTCAATATGGTATCAGTGCAAAACTTTTAAATATTAAATTGTACTCATGTCAAATTAGAGAGAAACAAGTTTCTTTCTTCACAGCTTTTTGTACAAAACATCCATCCAACACTGTTTAACAAATGTTCACCTTTAAAATCTTGAAGATAGCATGGTACACACTTCCATTGTACCAAATACCACCTAGATTCCCAAATCTAGATCACTTCTAAGTGTATTTAGAAACACCTCTATGACATTATGCAGTCCCTGTTATGGAATGATGCCTGACACATAATAAGCAAGTGATAAGTGTTTGTTATTTTATTATTTCAATTTCCTCTACCTTATGGAAAGTTGAAGATATTCTAGTTGCCCTTGTTCCTTTCCTGACATTTACCACCACCCAATACCTCCTCTCTAAATCGGCTTTACCTTTGTTCAAGTATCTATTATCCCCAGGAAGGCTTCCCTGGGAGAAGCAAGTCCTCATCTTAGTCCCAAAGGGCACTCCACAGCTATTCTAAGCTATTCAACCCCCTACCACTGACTGGTATGTAGTGGGTATATCATGCAATTGACAACAAAGAAAACTGAGGAAGCATTGCTGTGTGGGGTAGGAGGTTGCTTCTGGAAAAAATTTTCCTTGCTGGTCACGAAAGCAAGCAAAGTCTGTTTTCTTCTGGTTGTGGTTGCATCTGGAAGGTGTATGAATTGCTGCACCATCTGGCTAGCAGGAGCAGGGGCAACAGCAGCCAAGCCAGGGTTGGCTCAGAGGCTGAGAAGGCATTCAAAAAGAAGAGCCCGGGGCTCTCCCCAGACATCACTAAGTCCCTGAATCAACTCCCTGAACTCCTTCCTCTGTTTCCATACTTCCCATTTCTCAGATAATAAATTCTCTTTACTCTTGAAACCAGTTGAGTCTGGTTGTTCTGCTATTCGGAACCAAAACCCATTATAACTGATACATCTACTTAGAGAAGATGCCTCCCCTCCCACCAAGGTGCAAGAGGAGTTAAATAAGATCACAGAAAAAGGAAGCAGGGTTCCCCGCATTTGTTTTCTCAGATATACATTGAACATATAGAATAGTATGTATTTTACTGGTGAAAACCAAGAATAAAATACTAATCTGAAAATGATAGTTGAGAGAAACTAGACATATGGTAAATGGAAAATTGTACTGTTTTCATGGACTGTCCCATAAGTCTGAAACTATTAGAAAATTAAGTTTTTCTTATTTAATAGGGCTTTAAAATGACAATACACAGAACTAAGAACATGGGACTTTTAAATGTGCAATTAATTTACATAGTGAATTTTACATGTGAATGAAGTTTATGACACAAATTTCCTCACTGACAGAGTCGCTTCTGTGCACAGCCCCACAGAGCTGAGGCATGTAGGGGGGCAGGAATCACCGTGTCCATTTAGTAGCAAGGAAAACTGCTATGTTAGAGAGGAGAAGTGACCTGCGGAATGTCACACTCTAATTCGTGGCAAAACCAAGAATAGCCCTGGCTTCACTTGAGGGCAGCTTTGCTTGTTCCTCCCTCCCCCCTCCTGACCACGCAGGACACTTTTATAAAGACTCTTGGGGAAAGAAATTATTTCTGTGGTGGAAAATCTCCAGCCTGATCCTAGAACAGTAATTCAAATTGTATGAGGTGAGGAATCTGATTTTTTTTAATTAAAAAAAATTGGAAAATCAATCCACTGAGCCAATGATTATTTACACATTAAACGTCCACAAATACCAATGTTCACCAGGGCTTCGCACCTCATGGCACACTTCAACATTCCTCATTTCAATGGCAAGAGGCAGTCCTTTCCACACTGCTTTCTCTTTTTAAAGGCTAGTCTCACATATTAGAATAAGCATATAGTCAATGTACAAAAGTAATGATGTTCAGGCAATTATTGACATGTGAGATATTCTTGTTGTGAAAGCAATTAGTTTGCATTTCTGGGCATAAATTTCAAGAACAACACGAAGGAATACATCTGAATATCTGAAGGGCATATCTGACTATCTGACAGGTGAGTGTAAAACCTTGCCTGATGTCACACAAAGGCTTCTGGGAAAGAGAAATGAAAACAAAGTCCATTCTAGCTATGAAGAGAGTGTGAAGAAAGAGTAAAGCTAGAACATCAACAAGTTCACTCAAAAATATCGCTCATACCAGAGATCATGAAAGACTTCATGCCTTTCCCAGAGACAGCTGTCACTCTGATGGAGTAGGCGGCTAAACTCCTTCCTGTGCCTCCAGGGAAAAAATAAAAAAATAGATAGATAGATAGATAGATAGATAGATAGATAGATAGATAGCCAGACAGACAGATTCAAGATATTTTTATAGTAACAAAGAAATTACCTAACACAACAACTAACAAAGTAACCAAGGAAACACCATTAACATAAATATATATATTGATGGGAATTTGACCAGGAAGACAATCTTGCTATTTCATGGCTCAGGACTCAATAGTGACGTTGAACATGGAGATATTGGCCACAGACAATGAGCAAAAGAAGTACACTGGATCATATGTTTGCTTTTGAGTCTTAAGAAAGGATGGTTGAATCCATTGAACCGAGTACAAGGTCCCCAATGAAGGAGTTTAGGAAAGGACTGAAGGAACTGAAGGGTTTGCAGCCCTTTAGGACGAACAACAATATGAACTAACTAGTACCCTCAGAGCTCCCAGGGACTAAACCACCAACCAAGGAGTACACAGAGTGGGACTGATGACTCTGACAGCACGTGTATAGTAGAGGATGGCCAAGTCGGTCATCAATGGGAGGAGAGGCCCTTGGCCCTGTGAAGGTTCTGTGCCCCAGTATAGGGAAATGCCAGGGCCAGTAAGTGGGAGAGGGTGGGGTGGTGAGCAGAGGGAGGGGGGAGGGAACAGGGGTTTATTCTTGTTGTTTTTTGGGTATTTTTTTTCTGAGGGAAAACTGGGAAAGGAGAAATCATATGACATGTAAATAAAGAAAATATCTAATAAAAAAAGAAAGAACAAAAAGATGACTGAAGGGATGGTTCAGGGGTTAAGAACACTGGCTGCTCAGTGTAGAGGAATGCTAGGGCGGTGAGGCTGGAGTGGGTGGGAGGGTGGGTGGGTCAGGGAACACCCTCATAGAAGCAGGGTAAAAAGGGATGGGATAGGGAGTTTGCAGAGGGGAAACCAGGAAAGGGGATAACATTTGAAATGTAAACAAATAAAATATCCAATTTAAAAAAATTCAAAAAAACAAAAACACTGGCTGCTCTTGCACAGGACCCAGGTTTGACTCCCAGCAACCACACGGTTGGTCATCAGCATCTGTAACTGTATCAGCAGTTCCAGGAGCTCTGATATCCCCGTTTGGCCTCTTTGAACACCAGGCATGCATTGTGGAACACAGGCTTGCAGGCAGAGCACCCATACACATAAAATAAAAATGGAAAGTAAAACAAACAAACAAAAACAATTTGTTGTTTGCCTTTTCGAGACAGGATCTCACTATCTGTTCTAGAACTCACTATGTAGACCTTGCTGGCCTTCAACTCATCCACATCTGTCTGCCTCTGCCTCCCAAATGCAAGAATTAATGCATGTGCCACCATGCCCAATACAAAAATGTTTTTACTAACATATAACATTATTATTTTGTTAATATTTTCTTCATTATTTTATTTTAATATTTACCCATGTTATTGGCTGTTTACTATTAGATATTAAAACTCTATCAAGAAGTTATAGATAACACTGTTCAATGGCATGCTCATACATTTCCCTCTGGTGTTGCTATGTGATCAAGCCCAGGCAGGATCTACAGATATCCTGTAACCACACCCATTTAAAAGGAATCACACATGGGTTCTGTTCTGATTTTCCAAATCTGTGATCTGCTGTGTGTTAAGTACCTCTGAGAAACAGTCTCACTTTCATCCTCATTTTCAGTTTATATTGTTTTAAGTCAAGTGCTACTAGCAGCGAAAGCGTCTAATAATTGACCAGTGGTGTGTCAGGTTACAAAGGCATGGCACTGAGCACGTTAACATGTCTCTGGGAGAAAAGTGAAAATAAGACTGATACTGTAGTTGTTACGTTCAGTGCTTTGGGCTTGGATGCTTGGTTGGTTGATGTGTTGGGTAGTTTCCTTGTAGTGCAATACCTTGGCAAATGTGACTTAAGTGGGGAAGGGATTTGTTTTGGGGAACTGGGAAGTTCAAAGGGGCAGTCAGTCTCTCCTGGGTGGAAAGTATATTAGCTGGAGCATGAGGTGGCTGGTCACTCTGTGTCCACACTCAGAAAGCAAAGAGAGATGGATGCTGGTGCTCAGCTCGCCTTGTCCTTCTCATCCTATCTAAGGCCCCAGCCCATGGAACAGTACTAATTGCATTTATGGACAGCCCTTTCCATTTAAGTTCACCTGATCTAGAGCATTCCTCATAGGCTTGACCGGAGACTTGTCTCGTCAGTGATGTTAGGTCCTGTCAAGTTGGCAATCAATGTAAACCATCACGTGATTTTGTTTGGCATTTGTTTTAACACAAACTCTTGCTATGTCGCTGAGGCTAGCCTTGAATTTGAGATCCCCCCCCCCCCCCCCCCCCCCCCCCCCCCCCCCCCGCCTCAGCTGCCTGCGTTCTTAGACTATTCCCTGTGCCATTACTGCTACATTACTTTCTAATGCTCCACTATCACAGTAGGCGTTAGCCTACCTTCTAGTCAGTAGACAACACACTAAAACGTAGCAACAGGAAGTAAATAAAGCAATCAATGGGCAGGTTAAGTTTAAATGGCGGTAAGTGCCTAAGGAAAAAGAATGGAGAGATGCCAACCTAAAGGAAGGGAAGGAGCATTTCAAACTCTGAATGCGGAGAATTAACATTCGGCAAGCGTTTCATGAGAAGCAAGTATCATCTGTGTTAAATCTCAGGATGGACGTCCCGGGTCCCAGAAACACCAGGCAAAGCCGGAAGACAAGAACACTCTGTACCTGGCTAAAAATGGCAACTGGGCTTGTGGTTGGGGGTAAGGACAGGAAAGACAGGAAGGTACACAAGCAAACTCCGAAACTCTGTGCTTTTATGTGGCTTCAAAAAGCCTACAAGCAGAGTTTATTCTGAGTACATGTGTAAACTGCTGTAAAATATTAATCCGCACAGTGACAAGATCTGATGTACATATTCACTGGACAGTCTACTACATATACTCAGTCTGCCTCTGAATCTGAAATTGTCCTGCCTCAGCCTCCTGAATATTGAGATTGCAGGCACATACCATGACACCTAACTTGATTTACATTTTTAAATTGTTTTTCCTGCCGGGCGGTGGTGGCGCACGCCTTTAATCCTAGCACTTGGGAGGCGGAGGCAGGCGGATTTCCGAGTTCGAGGCCAGCCTGGTCTACAGAGTGAGTACCAGGACAGCCGGGGCTACAGAGAGAAACCCTGTCTCGAAAAACCAAAAAAAAAAAAAAAAAAAAAATTGTTTTTCCTCTCTCTGTTTTGTAATCTCCTTTGAAGATGTGAGTTCTCAGCTTCCTGCTCTGGCCACCATACCTGGTGACTACCACCATGCCCCCCACAATGATGGACTGCTATGTAGATGGATACACTCTGATATTTAAGAATGGCATATTGTTTTTGCTCTTGCCAGTAAATATGTTAATTTCCTTTTTAAAAAAACTTATCCTCTCTCTGTTCTCAAGTGACAGTGCTCTGTTAAATTTCATAGGGTCTCAGTGCCTCGGGATATTATACAGGAAAGAAGCAAGCCTTCCTGAAAACCAAAATGTAGTAAGCTGGCAATATTTTAAATTCAGCATGGTTAAGAATGGATTTGTAGGTAAATATTGTGTTATTTGATGCCTGGAAGTTTTCTCGAAGCTTGGGGATGAGGGTAAGGTCATATGTCACAGCTGATTCAAGGACAATGAAATGTCTAGATAAGGAAGTGGCCTTCTGAAAGAAGGGTGACAGGAGCAGAATGTGGGAAGCAGGCAGCAGAGGTTCAGCCCTGGGCAGGGCATGGGAGAGGGCCAGGATATTAGGGGCACTCGCCATGTGCCAGTCTCTGCTCCAGGAAAGGCACAGTGGCCTGGCAAACCCATCGGAATCCACACCACACAACTCATGGCAGCTCAAGACTTGATTGTATTCTCATCAAAGCTTCCTCAGACACCTGTCAAGAGAAGTTGCTTTAGGGGTTTATGTTCTTATGTTTATCAGTTTCGTTCGTTCATTCTTCCTTCCTTCCTTCCCTTCCTTTCTTCCTTTTTTCTTCTCTTTCTTCCTCCTTTCTTTCTTCCTCCGTTCCCTCTTTCTCTCTCTTCCTTCCTTTCTTCTCTTTCTTTCTTTTTCCTTCCTTCTTTCTTCCTTCCTTTCTTTTCTTTCTTTGTTGTTGTTGTTTTCCAGACATGGTTTCCTTGAGTATCTCAACTGTCCAGGAACTTGCTTTTTAGACCAGCCTGGTCTCAAACTCAGAAATCTTCCTGCCTCTGCCTCCCAAGTGCTGGGATTAAAGTATGCTCCATTATACCTGGCTCAGTAGATTTCTTATTACAAGCTGGAGTCTTACTTACATTTCCCTTTATCTGTAAGAAACGACATATACCTCGTCTTATGCTTGTTTGTTTACTTTTAAGGCTCTCCTCAAATGCCTGAGCTCAAGTGATCTTCCTGCCTCAGACTCCTGAACAGCTAGAACTACAGAAATATACCATAGTACCTGGCTGATGTTTTGTATGCTAATTAGGTGAGCTGGAATGCTGGTTTACAGCTTAGGCTTCTGTGGGCTTGGTTTGTGGCATCTCAGACTGCTAAATACAGATACGCCTGCAAATCTGCAGGGTCCATCTAAAAGTCTACCGAGGTGAATAAGCCTATTGATGTTCTCTGTCAGAAAGCCAGCAAATCTCTCCAACTGACAGCCAGGTCATGGCATACTTGATTCCCCCAGAAAGTTTGCAGCACACT
Organism: Mastomys coucha; assembly: GCF_008632895.1. Classification (NCBI taxonomy): domain Eukaryota; kingdom Metazoa; phylum Chordata; class Mammalia; order Rodentia; family Muridae; genus Mastomys; species Mastomys coucha. The sequence continues at coordinate 100,946,242 of NW_022196897.1, forward strand.
GCTACTATGCATGTTGTTGACAGTTTATTGCCTTTGGTATTTTCTTCCTTCCTTCCTTCCTTCCTTCCTTCCTTCCTCTCTCTTCTTTCTTTCCTTCTTTCTTTCTTTCTTTCTTTCTTTCTTTCTTTCTTTCTTTCCTGGTAGTTAATCAGCTTGGAAATTTTGTTTTATTTTCTTTTGTATGTGTAACATGTGTGTAAGGGTGTGTGTGTGTGTGTATGTGTGTGTGTGTGTGTGTGTGTGTGTGTGTTTAGGCACCATGCAAAGGCCAGAGGATGGTGTCAGGCATCTTTCTCTACCATATTCCACCTTATTTTCTGAGACAGGGTCGTCATTTCAGAGAGATTGGCTGGATCAGAGAGTGGATCCTCTGATCCACTTTCCCTGTGCATCCTCCCCTGCCCCGCCAGTGCTAGGGTCCCCATGGCTATGCCTGTCTTTTACATGAATGTTAGAGGTCTACATACATGTCATCTTGCTTCCATAGCAAGTGCTCTTACCCACTGAGCCATCTCCTCTCATCCCCAGTTTAAAGGCTGTGGTGGGTTGAGTGAGAAATGTCTTTTTACAGACTCAGGTGTTTGAACACTTGGTCCTCAGTTGGTGGCCTTGCCTGGGGAAGTGGGAGGAAGGAATGGAATGTCACTGGGGTATATAGCAAGAGGAAGTATGTCACTGGGGGGAGTGGCCCTGAGAGCCTCAACCCACTTCCATTTCTGGATCTGCTTCAGGCTTCCAGTTGAGACTAGGGTCTCTCAATCCTGCTTCGGCTGCTTGGTATCATGTCTCCTTGCCATGGTAGACTCTTCATCTGGAAGCACAAGCCAAAATACACTCTTTCTTCTACAAGCTGCTGTTGGTCATGTTTTATATTTTTTATCCCAGCAACAGAAAAATAACAAGCACAGAGGTACAGGCTAGACAAATCCCGAACTTATGATCTTCTTGACTTCATCTCTTCAGCATATCCTCCCAGGTTCTCGACCACAATCCGCTGTTTGATTTTGGAGTTTCCCAGGTGTGGATGGACAAAGGTGGTTATAATTTCTGTTTCACCATGAGACATATTTCCTATAGATCAAGGAAGCATTTCATGTATGACCTATAGCTCCATAGACCAAGTTGCTACACATTGCACCCCATGAAAAGCCCAGGAAGCAACCCCACTCTCTTGTTCTAAAAGTCTTCCAATAGATGACAAGAGTTGGTGACATTCTCTTGCACTCAGAGTGGAAAACATGAGTAGGAGATCTCTAGGCTGCAGCAGCCAAAACAAACCCACTATACCTGTAATGTGTAAGTGATTCTCTAATGAGAGCTGTCACATGCTCGTTACTGCAAAACAAATGCCTTTTGGCTGCTTTTTTGCTCCTGATTAGGAAAAAAGCAAAACTGTAACACAATTCTTAAACAAATTTTAAATAGTATCATCATTGTTAATGCTTTTTTTTTTTTTTACAATTCAGTTCATCACTGCAGGCAAATCAGTTTCTCATTCATAAATTCTCTGATTGTCAAAACAATGTACATGATCATTTATCATAATGTAATGTATCTTAGAGAGCAATCATAACATAAAGAAGACTCTCTCACATAAAGGACAGCCTATTTTGATATATTTTAAAGGCAAATCTTGGTTGGCTAGTCACTAATTTGTTGCTATGAGCAACATGATATTTTATTTTGGATATACCTTCAAGATTCTATTTACTCTGCAGTGTTGTATCTGAATTCCTAAGCTGCTTCTCAAACCACCCCCCCTTTCTCTTTTGATACTTGAGGTTTTCCACATAGAAAATTTTAAGCATTTTTTTCATCTAAAATTTTATTCTACTTAGAATTTTTAAATAACTCATAATACTCACAAATCCTACTAGAGTGCATAGATTATTATGTAACATATAGAGAGCCTAGTGGCAGATATGGCATGTCCTCTGACTGACTTTCCGTGAAAGAATGGAGGTATTAAGAGAGGCTCAGATTCAAACACTATTGTAATACAACCCAAAAGAGTAGATGGCTTAAACTCATAGCACTCTCTTGGCTTGTGGGTTCTGGGGGCTAGGAAGTAGAAAATCAAGATGGCAGCAGGGGGCTCTTAAAGACCCTCAGGGAAGTCTTCACCCACCTCTGCCAGTTTTTGATTCCTAGAGGTCCTTGACCTTCCATAGTTGGCTAATTACTCCATGGTCTGCCTCCTTTCTGCATCACCTTCTCACTGGGTACAGGTGCCACTTTTGTTTTTATGGCTCTAGGCATATTAATATATTATCTCAGCTTGATATATATCATCTGTCAAGACACTGTCTCTAAGTGAAGCTTCCTTTACATCACAAAGAGCAACACTAAGCATAGAACCAGTCAGCCCCAAAGCTCAGACTCAGGAGGTTCTGCTCAGCCCATGAGGCCACCAACAGTGCTAGCCTGTCTGTCACCAGGCAAGTTCCAAGACCTCCATCATCTACATTTGCATAGTACTAAGTCAGGGAAAGGGAAGACTGTCTCATTCTGTTACACTACTGCCAGGAGACCTCCAAGGAGAATCCTCAGAAGGGAAAAGGCTATCTCCCTTCCTCCAAAGGAGCCAATTAGAAAAGGAGTGGAGCCTGTGTCACTAAAAATGAAAGAATTCTGTATTTCCATTTTCATGTCTATTTACAAGTTACATATAACATCTCCTACCTCCTCAAAAAAAAAAAAAAAAAAAAAAAAGAATTAAGAGAATTAACCAGTTTGTCTATATACCAGACAAAAATACTTGACTACAGGGCTTGGTGATCCATACGTTTAATCCCAGCACATGGGAAGCAGAGGCAGCCAGATCTCTATGAGTTTGAGGCCAGCCTGATCTGCATAGTTAGTTTCAGGCTTCCAGAGTGACAGATAGCCTGTCTTAGACCAAATCAAAACAAAACAAAAGTAAAAATAACAACAACAACAACAACAAAAAACTTGACTAAAACCTTTGGGTTGGGTTGTATTTCTGAATTTTGAATTTATCACCTTTCAGGGAGTCAATACAGTGAATATATCATGGATCCCATGACCTTCCAGCATGGGTGTAACTGAATCCCACAAACCCCATAGATTTCTGCAAGTAGGATTTTGAATGATTAGGAGACTTTTTAAAAGTATTGTGTCTGCTTAGGCTTGGACATTAAATGAACTAACAATCAGGCTATCAAATAACTTACTTTTTTAGTGATGGATTTTTAGAACTTTAGGGGTCTCAAGAACTATGGAAAATGAATATGGAAGGATTATATTCTTACTTAGAATTCACAAGGTCATGAAATCTAAGCATTCCAGCCTAAAAATTTCCTGAGAAATTCTATAGTCTATAACTGGCACATAAACTCAATCCTTAGTCTACAATTTCTTCTGTGAGGTCTCCATCAATAATCTATACAATCACATCAAGCTCACTTAGACTTTACAGTGATGTAGACATGAAATCCTGACATAGCAGAAGACGGTCATCTGAAAAGGGGCCTGCGGTCTTCCACCAAGGTCATTTAGGGACATGTCTAGGCCATGGATGTTCAAATAAAAGTAAAAAATCTGCATATCCATTACATGTGTATCTATGATATTAAACTTGAATATACTCATTATTATTCAAAACAAGAAAATGAGCTATGCCCCACAGCTATGGTTGGCTGGTTCACTTGGGTTCTCTTTGGTGTTCAGTAATCCATGCATCTTTTACTCAAGAAGGAAGACCAGAGTCCCAAAATGAAGAATCATGGCTCCCCCTTGACAAATAAATTTCAACAAAAACTATTGCTAGCTGTTTATAAGAAAAATTAAGGTTGTATTATGTGTCATATCAAAGTCATTAATCACAAAGTAATATTGTCAAGATGATCTATAGAACTGACCACAACCTTAAATAAAGTACTTAGTGTGAATTCCTTCTTACCGAAATTGACGTGTTAATCCAAAGATTTATATGGAGATGCAAATGGTCAAGGATATGCAAAATGATGTTCAAACAGAAAAACAAAATCAAAGGGCTAATCCACTTGATTTAAAGACTCAGCATAGAAGTCAGTAGTCAAGACTGTATGCTGACCAGGGATATAGATCAGTAGACTAGAGTCTAAAACAAACATACTCATAAAGCTAACTGATTTTTGACAGATATTTCAATGCAGAATGTATAGTATCAGAATAATATGTATTTGGGGAGAAATTCCTACCTGCTACCTTATGCAAAAACTAACTCAGAATAGATGAGATCTAAACCTTAAAGATAGAATTACAAAATGCCTTTTTAAGTCAAATGAAAACTGTCTAACCTTGGGAAAGATGTCTTCAATATAAAACAAAAAGCATATGTCTTAAGATGATGAACTGGACATCATCAAAATTGAAACTTCCTGCTCCTTGAAAGGCACACTAAGAAAATGAAAAGCAAATCACAGCCTAAGAGAAAATGTGGTAAATATATCTGACAAAGACTCATGTGCAGGAAATATCTTTAAATTCTTGTAACTCGATTATAAAAAGACAATGCATTGAATCTTAGAACCAAGCAAAAGATGTGGACTCTCCACAGAAGAAAAGTTGTATTAAGCATTATTAGTCATAAGGAAAATGCAAGTGAAAACTCATCATAAGCATTGCTAAAATTTTAAAGGACTGATAATACGAAGGTTTGGTGAGAATACAAAGAGAGATCTCATAGATTGCTGGAAGGAAAATAAAATCACATGATCATTCTGATATAGTTGAGCAACTTCTCAAAATGTTAAATATTCACTTATTGTATTACTCAGAGCTCCTACTCTTGAGTTTTTATTTAAGAGAATTAAAACCTATGTCATACAACTTGTGATGAATGTGGAAAGGAAATGATAGCAAAAATTTAATAGCAAAAACCTGGGAGCAGTCCAAATGTTCAACAGCAGATGAATAGAGAAACATTGTGGTGCATGCATAAAATAGAATACTATTCAGCAATTAAAAAAAAGAATATACTATTGGGTAGATTGTGGTAGTGACATGCTTGGTGAAAAGCTCAAAGAAGATCCAATTGATATAAAGCAGTAAAAGGCAGACCTAGTTTTTGAGAACAAGACCCAATCAATAGTTACTGGGAGCTTACAGGAGTAGGGAATTGATGCAAAAAGGGTATAGGAACATGATAAAAATACTCTGTTTCAATTGTAATAATGATTATATAAAACAGATAAATAGATAATAGATAGATAGATTAAACAACACTTAAAATGTAATCATTCTAAGAGTCTTGTTATGCTAATTATGATATCAATATATATCATATAGTCATTCTTCAGGTTTATGTTTTCAGAACACTATATTAATTCATGAAGATAACCTCCATGCAAGGCAAGAAGGGATTACTTCTGCCTGCCCTTTGGAGGCCTACCTTAGGTCATTGGACTACTGGCCAATGTAACCTCTGCATTTGAAGTATCTGTTTGAAATATTTTTCACAATATCACTACATTCTAATTAACTCAAAAACAAAATCACACAGATGATTTAAGGAAGCTATTCAAACTTCATGCATCCCAGTGAACTTTTGTACAGTTAGTACCCCACTCTGATGCCAGAGAGCTTTACTTAGGGCTTTCTACTTTTACCCTGGATTATATTTATGCTCACTTATCTGTGGTGATTTGAATAGGAATGGCCCCCATTGACTCATGTGTTCGAATGTTTGGCCCACAAGGAAAGACACATTGTTGTCTTTGTTGGAGGAAACATTGTAGCCTTGTTGAAGGAAAGCTGTCCCTGTGGAGGCAGACTTTGAGGTCTAATATGTCCTCAAGTTCCACCAAATTAGAAAATCTACTCCCTGTTGCCATCAGATCAAGATGTAGAACTCTCAGCTCCTTCTCCAACACCATGCCTGTGTGAAATGCTGCCATGTTTCCTATCATGATGATAATGGACCAACCCTCTGAAACTGTAAGCCAGCCCCAACTCAATGTTTTCCATTGTGAGAGCTACCTTGGTCATTGGTGTCCCTTCACACCAATGAAGCCCAAACTAAGACACTTATCCAACACACAGAAATAAAAATAAAATGAAAAACAAACAAAAAACTATAATGGCGTTGGAACCAAAAAAAAAAAGGAAAAAGCTTTATATCCTCTTTCACAATGCACATGCCCTTTTGCCTACATTCTGTCCTTTCTCATTACCTGACACTTCATATGCCCTCACATGAGAACCCCAGCCTATGTAAACCTGTGTTAGTACAAGTCACTCAAACTAAGGTAACTAAGGTAAGAATTTAGGAAGGAAGCCAAGTTATTTGAAATCTTTTATGCAAACATCAAGCAGAAATTTTATGTAACCTAACAGATAAAGTGGATTTGGCACATTGTCATTAAATGATCAAGTCTATGTATGTGAGGGTGTGTAAAAGACTATACTTAAAGATGAGGTTGGAGCTGTATTATGTCCAAGACTCCACTACAAAAAAGTAGTACAAACAAGGTGTCTTAATGCAACAGAAAAATTGTCTCTGAGTTCTGTTGAAGGGTTTTGGCAGGGCCCTGGCCCCCTTAAAAGCTTCAGGAAATGCTTTTTCTCCCGAATCCTGAATCCTGGTAGCTGCAGTTTTTGGATTTCCTTGGCTTTGAAAGGCCTCCCTGTAACCTCTGCCTTTGTTCTCATGACCTCCCCCTCGCCTGACTCCAGTTCACCTGGCCATCAGCTCTTAAGGACATCACTCATACAGACGTGGGGCCTGCCCTCTTCCATCATGACCTCATCCTAACTAATTATATCTGCAATGACTCTTTCCAAATAAGGTGATGTTCTAGGGGAGCAGGAATGAGGACAACCGCTTAGCTTTACAAGGGAGTCCCACATACAGCTCAAACCATCACAGAAGTTCAAAAAATGTTGACCCCATACCACATTTTACAGGAGAAGAGAATCCAGGCTCACCCCTTACTGAATAAAACTAGGGCTATGAATCCGTCTCCCCATTAGTCTAGTCAGCACTCTCCTGCTCATTGATTTACAGAATACCTAAGAGTTCCAGCCTTTAGCTGGACAATGAGGGTATGAAGATGAATTTTTAAAAACTAACTACTGTAGAACTTGACCTCATAAAAGGAAGAGAAGCAGCAGACACACACTACAACACCCCGTGGCGATCATAGAAGTGTTTCCAAAGTTCAAATGGGTCAGACAGAAGAAAGCAACCACTTACAGATGTCCAATTGTTTCTGGAAGGGAGTGGCGGGCTGACTTCAGAAAAGACACTCTCTAGAAAAGACAGGGACAAGAGTCACAGCAAAGAGATTATGGTTTTTGGTTTTTGTTTCATTTTGTTTTGTTTTTTTCAAGCAAAGGACATAGCATAACTGAAGACAAGATGTGTGAGATGAAATTCATTGTGCTGAGGAAGGACATGAATAGCAGTCTGGGATTACTGGGTGGTAGGGGTATGAAGGGAAGCAGAGAAAAAGCCTAGACGAATATCTGGGGTTAGGTAATGAATAGACTCTTGTACCGTGGCTTAGTGTTAAATATTATATATATATACATATATATGTATATATACATGCATATATATATTTGTGTGTATGCCAAATATAAAGCCAATTACAAATTATTAAGCACATAAGTAATAATAATGTATGTACTGGTGAGCAGGGAAGTATCGAATTCATTGATATGGGATTCATTCAAAGGCAAGTCTAAAGGGTGACATCAGTTAAGCTGCCTCCTCAAACTAAGATAACTTAATGAGGCAGGAAAACAAGAAGAGGCTTCAAGCAGCATCTAAGAGGAACAATGTGCAGAAGCCAGAACTGGGGAAAAGGGAGAACTCTGAAATTACTCTGAACGAACTCTGAGTGAGGAGAGAAAGGAAATTCATTTAAAGATTCAGATTCTTCATTTTTGTTCCTCATTTGTGGACAAATAGGTCTCACTGTGCTTTGTAGGCTTAAAGAGAGGGACAGAAAATAAAATAAATGATAAAGCAGTGGTGAAGGAAAATAAGTAGCAGCTAGGCTCTCAACACACATTGGAAATGATTTACAGTCACATGATATGACACACGTGAGGGGGAGGCTTGCCCCAACACATTTCCTCTTTACTTATTCTTTAAAAGTTGTACATGGGTATTAGGGGTGTGTGTGTGTGTGTGTGTGTGTGTGTGTGTGTGTGTGTAATGGATTATACACTACACATGTGCAAATGATGGGGGGGCAATGACAGGGGTCCTCTTTTATTACTCTACCTTATTCTCTTGAGACAAGGTCTCTCACTGAACCTTGACTTGAGTCCATCACCCTGTCCCTTGCCCCTCCCCCACCCAGCCCCGCCCCAATATGCAGGCCTGCTGCAGCCTGAGCAGTCCTTTTGTCTCTGTACTCACCCACCCTCAGCCTTAGGGTTACAGACACAGCTGCCTCTCTGACTTGCACTGTCAGTGCTAGGAGTTACATCTCAGGTCCTCTTGTTTGTGAAGCAAGCATGCTTACCCATTGAACCATCTTCCCAAGCTTTGAAATGTCTTTTGTTGTTTGTTTGTTTGTTTGTTCGTTTTTTCTGTTTTGTGTTTTGTGTTTTTGAAGACAGAGGTTTCCCTCTATAGCCCTGATTGTCCTAGAACTCACTCTGTAGACCAGGCTGGCCTGGAACTCAGAAATCTACCTGCCTCTGCCCCCCCAAGTGCTGGGATTAAAGGTGTGTGCTACTACCACCCTGCTTTAATTACTTGTTTTGTTTGTGACAGAGTTTCTCTGGGTAGCAGCCTTAGCTGTCCTGGATTTGTAGACTAGACTGGTCTTGAACTTACAGATATCCTCCGGAGTGCTAGGATTAAAGGCGTGTGCCACCTTCCCTAGTTTAATTGTACAGAGCTGAGTGGTGGTAGCCGCCTTTAATCTCTGCACTCAGGAGGCAGGGGCCGGTGGATCTCTGAGTTTGAGGACTGTCTGATGTATAGAGCTAGTTTCAGGACAGCCAGGGCTACACAGAAACCTTGTCTCAAAAAACAAGAGGGGAATGGTGGTGAATGAAGAAGAAACACACAGTGGCATGTTACATCACCGGCCTCTTTCTATACATTCAGGGGAATGCATCTTTACTTTTACTATGACATTTTATTATGACATAGTCATTCGTGTATTTTTGTACTTTGCTCATTTTTATACACTCCCATGGCTCCTCTTGTCTCCCTCAGACCTGTCCACTCTTGCTCGTCATTATCCCTCCTCAAGTAACCCTGCCTTGACTATAAAAGAAAACATTCAATATTTGTTGGCCTCAGAGTTTCTAGGTGGCCAGAACAGAAGTATAAAAATTCATCCCTGTGCAAGAGTCACTGTGTCTAAAGGGTAAAACTAAGAAGGTGGCTCCTGCTGGATGGGAATGAAGAGAGACTCCTGAGAAGGGAAGCAGATTGGTACACATGGAGCTAGAGAGGCCTTGGCATGAGTATGGAGATGAGCCTGGATATCCAGGACTCCAGAGAGGCTGGGTGCACCCCGCCAGACTCAGGAATCCTTTCTCTTCAGTGTGTGCGTTCTCCAAAGATCTTCATTGTTACCTCATCTCCACCACAAGAACTTCATTAGCAATGGAAAGGACATTTCTGTTACAAAGTAAGAAAATTAAACATTATCAATGCAAGATCACTCCCAAATAAATTGCAGCTAAATTCCATTTTTTCCAAAGAAACTCCAAGTGAGAGTATTTCCTCCATTTACAGGGCAAATTGTGCACGGTGGTCAGAGTGGTGGGCCTTGTGACTCCATGTCCACATTTAAAACTGCCCGGGTCCCACCCACAGTCTGACCCACAAAGGCTGCTCTTGCCTGTGAGGATGCAGGAGGTTTGCTGATTCAGTTCTGAGTTCATGGTCTCCAGAAGAAAAAGAAAGAGTGAGACAAAATTCAGCCATGATAGAAACGTTCAAAAATAAGAATAAGTAATGCTTACCATTGGCCCATATGTTCTTCCTTGAAAAGTAAGCTGAAGTTTCAGGGTTTTCCCTGTTGCTCACTAAGAGAGGAACTGAAACACAGTGATTTAAAGAGGTGAGTGTTCCCATTCCCCTGTTTTGACTTATAGCTGTCAGCCTCACACAGAATCAGAGTGTGAACTTGGATGACCCATTTTCCAAGACATTCAAGGCAAGGCGTTAACCACTGTTTCGCTTCTAAAACTCAGCCTGCTGGCACACATCTGCCTAGAATTCCCCAGAAGCCACTGCATCCAAATCTTTATCAGTTGCTTCTACATAATCTCTGGGGCCATCTGTTTCAGAACAATGTCATGAACAGGGTAGCAAAAAGTTCTTCTGGCAGCTTTATACCTTTTGATGATAAAGTCATTTTTCTTATTATTCTATAGTTTTTCTCAACCTTATGATATGGCACTTTGTAATAATATGTATGTCTGTTTACCCTGTTTTTGCATTCATAATTAAAACACACTCAAGTAATTTCCATTTAACAGTCTTTAGGATGTAGCAATACTTGCTTTTAATGTTCCCATCAAGAACATTAAAATGTAATGGGGCTCTATCAATAATGAGTTTTGATGTCAACAAAACATTGAAAAAATGTTTTTTTGTGCTCATTGGCCTCCAACTTTATTTAATTCTTCTACTTCTTTTGCAAAGCAAAAATACTGTGTTAACAAATGACAGCAGTGTGGACAGTCCATTGCCAAGAACAGAGGTGCAAATGTGGTATCTTGCTCTCAGGTTTGGTAGATTTTTATATTGAGTATAATAGCTTCCAAGATTAACCAGCCATTTGCTTCAGAAGCTTGAACACAGCTCACAGTGGAACTGAAATCGGCATTTGGAGTTCCTGCATAAAGTGCTATTCAGAGTAGCCCCACAGTCATTAAAACATAGAGTTAGTTTTGTGAATGGCATCAGTGAGCAATCTTTCCGATGTAAAGAAAGCAGTAGGAATAAACTTTAAGTCAAAAGCAAGTTCTTCTGGTCCCTCATCCACAATGTTTATCCCAGTGGGATATGATACAGTCTGTGCAATTGCTATGCTCCATGATAATTATAAAGAGCAATAACATGTGGTATGAATAGAACGTGTAACAAAGACCAGCAGTAGATGGTAAAATAAACCACTGGTTATGTCAAAACTAATAACTTATTTACTCAGGCAGAGTCAATGAGTTAAGTGGTCAGATGAGCCCCGTGTTTAAGCCTCACTAATAGTACACATGGCTTTTCTGGTTCATCATTTTCAACAGTTCCTTCAGAACCATTTTAAGGATTATGTGCAATTGACTAGGTTTCATTAATGGCTTACGTGAGAACACATGCTCACATCCTGGAAGGAGGCTTCTAGGATAGTCATATTAGCAACTGTAATTGGCCTCTTTGCAGCTTCCGGGAACAGGTGGGGTGTTCTAAGACCTCCTTTCATAAACAGCATCCACTACTAAAGAAAACATTTTTTCTTTCGTAGAAATGGAGGCAGCTGTGCAATAGGTCACCTGAGGCATCTTTAAAACATTAAGGATTGCACTGTACTTTAAGAAGTGGGACACGTCCCATAGATCTCCCCATTTTACTCTGACTCACTATGCAGATCTTTTCTTCCTATTGAAACCTTTACATTTTTTATTTATAAATACACAAGGGGATCCATTTCAGACATACGCAGCCTCATAAATTATGTTCAGTAGTTGAAACGGTCTGCGCTCATGTCACGAATTGAGCATCCTCCTTGATTAGACTGCTATTTATTGCCACCAGCTGCACTGCCTAGCTAAGAAAGTTCTTGACACTAGCGATTGCTTTTCAGCCCCACTGCTTCCTTCCGGCTGCTCGCAGGGGCTTCTATTTCCAAATGAAGCCACCCTTCCCAAACTCTTCTGCTTCGCAGATTCTTCCTGTCACTGTGATGGCGGAGCGTGGTGGGGGAGGGGATTGCACCCTCTCTCGTACTCTATGATCTCCCTAGGCTGTAAATCGAGATTTGTTGTCTAATAGCATGGGCCTGCAAGCTGTCAAATGCATTCGGAGAATCTACCCAACACACAGTAATGGATTTTTGAGAATTAAGACGTGAATTTAGCTCGTGACCAAGGGATATTTCAGTCACCACATATCTCAGAAAGAAATCATGGCATACCTGAGGTGTAGGCACTGGGCTCTCTTTTATAACATTTTATAGCAGGGGAAAACTAGACAAAGGTAATTACTCCTCCGTTAAAGACTATTATTACACGTGCATGAACAGTTGAGCCTGCTGTTATTTTCTCGGCTGCCTGTGCCGATGGCATCCCGACCATCCAAGCAGGAAAGGTATAGAAATAGGGGTCTCAGCTCATTTCCCATTGCACAGTAAGTCCACTTAGGAAGGTAATCTTCCAAACCACAATGTGTGCACGACACACCAGCGTGTGCCATTAGCTGTTGACGGGATCTGTGTCCGTATCTTGTGTACGCCAGTGTGAACATTGACTCCTGGGCCTCCCCCCCCTCGCCCCGCCCCCTGCTTTCACTTATAATTGGGCTCCCAGAGCCCATGGAGTGAACAACCACGATCAGTGACAGGAGGAGACATCTCTCCGTTAACATGGAAACAGAATTTCGCTGCTCTCCTCCCAAAAAAAGATTCCCTCTAGGTCAAGGTTGAGGCTTTGTGCATCTCGAGGAGGGCGAGACTGTGTGGAGGACACCTTACTTAACCTGTGCTCTTGCAGAGTTCTCCTGGAGTGGTGTCAGGCCCTGCCGCCTTCATAAGCAGCAAATTTCTTCCCTTGACTAAGCAAGAGGACAAGTAGAAAATTGATTTCTAGACATTTCCTTGGAGATAAAGCTGGGAAATTAGAGCTTCAAGTTTCCTTGTCCAATCAGACTCTTGGACAAAGACGAACGTGGAGAGTTCCGTGCAGTCCGGCAATGTTATCTGTTAAGCCTTTGAGATAAAGTCATTTTGCCCTCCCCAGACTATACTTCGAATTCAGCATGGGACTGAGTTTAAACAATATAGCCAGTTGGACCTGACTTACTGTGACTTGGTTGTGAGTTCACCAACCATTCAGCAGGCCATTAGTATTATCTGCATCACGGTAGGAGAGAAACCAAAGCACCAAACTGACACACCTGCTGTCACTAACTAGCTGGGAAGAGCTGACAGGGATGGCTAATGCTAACTTTATGCTGTGTTGTTTCCAGTTTTTAATATAAAAATGCATTTGTGTGTGTGTGTGTGTGTGTGTGTGTGTGTGTGTGTGTGTACCACATGTGTAATGCTGTCAACTGAAATCAGAAGAGGGTATAAGACCCTCTGGAACTGGAACTGCAGATTTTTGTGAGTTACCTAGTACGAGTGCTAAGAACCAAACAGGTCCTCTGTAAGAGCAGCGAGTACATTTAAGCACCAAGCCATCTCTTCCTCCCCTGTTGTCTCCATTTGAGGCAATATCAGATATCTGATTAAATGGGAAGATCAGGAGTAACAGACTGAATGCTGTGTATGGAAAAGGGGAAGATGCTGGATTAAAAAGGTGAGCACTCCCAAGGGCACTCATGGGTCCTTACTATTCCTCATACTGTCTCTGTGGAGGACACAGGATAAAAGGCAAATGAAGACACTATCCCCCAAAGGGTACCATCCCCTGTCTACCACTTGCCAGCAGGTACTACCAGTAGTCACTGCTATTATAGTTGGTGTTAGTTGCCAACTTGACAAAATTTAGAATCACCTGAGAGGTGGTATTCTGGACATGCATGCCTGTGGAAGGTTATCTTAGTTTGAGGTGGGAAGACCTGTCCACTGTGGGTAGCACTATCCCCTAGCTAGGATTCTGGATTGTATAAGTGGAGAAAGTGAGCTGAACCACAGCATGCATTCATTACCTCTGCTTCCTGGTTGTAAATATGATAGGACCAGCTGTTTAAGCTCTTACTGCCTTGATTTCCTTCCCTGCTACGATAGATTATACCCTTAAATTGTGAGCAAAATAAACCCTTTCTCTCTGAGAGGAGGAAAGGGAAGAGAGTGGAGTGACATTTTGGAATTTTGGTTTCTTAAAAAAAAAACAGAAATATTATAAATATATGTTTTTCCTTTTAACAGCTGGTGTGAGATGTGAGGCTGCTTCAGACCATCTACAGCAGGTGACTAAGATTTGCCTTGAGCTCTAGCAGGGACAGGATTTTGCCACCTGCAGACAGTTTCTGTGATTGAATGACATTTAGAATTCTGAGGACCTTTTAGAGAGCATATAAATGCTAGATCCAGGAGAGGCAGTGTGAGTTGTTGGTTGTTATTGGGTGGTTGCATATTGGGTTATGTTGGTAGTCATAGCTTGTTAAGTAGCCATGTACAAAGAAGAAGGGGAGGAGGAGGAGGAAGAAGAGGAGGAAGAGCTAGAGGAGGAAGAGGAGGAGGAGGGTGAAGGGGGAGGAGGAGAGGAAGGAGAAGGAGAAGGAGAAGAAGAAGAAGAAGAAGAAGAAGAAGAAGAAGAAGAAGAAGAAGAAGAAGAAGAAGAAGAAGAAATTAGATAGAAAGAAGAAGGAGAAATTAGATAGAAATTAGATCAAACTTGCCCCAAAGAACTCCATGCACCTAATCAACAGGAACTTGTCTAACAATAATGTCACCCCCTCTTTGACCCCTGACTTTATTCAGGGATCTCTTTTCTTTCCTCTCTATTCTTTTTTGTCTCTTATTTAGTGTTTGGGAGTTGAAAGGGTGAGAGAAAAAAGAGTGGAGAGTGGTGGAAGAATGAAGAATCTACAAAGTAACCAAGGACCAGCTACAGAAGATGGGAAAGGAGGCTAGATACTAGCAAATACTTGTGACTAACAAGACCATACAGGAGTCTCCAGAGATCGAGCTTCTTGTTCATTGATCAGCTAGCAAGGTAGGAAAGGAGAAAATAGATTGTTGGTGAAATTACTTATTTCTACTAAAATGTAGATAATTTAATACAGAGCATTCATAATAGGGAATTTGAAAAAGTATCTGCTTGAGTATGTGTGTTCTTTAATGAAATTGAAAGGTAAAATATTGTAATAGAGAATGAAGATGGAAAAAAAAATTGGAAGTTACTAAGAAAAGAGCAACCACTCTAGTAGTGGGATGGAACTCTCAAAGTGATGAGATACTGAAGGCAGAAATCACAAAAGTGGCTAATGCTCTCTGGCAAAGTGACCTTTGAACTCAGTATGGCACAGCTGAATCACACCCATTTAATGAACATCTACTGATGATATTAGCAATAAGAATTTTGGGTAGAAAATATGCAAGTAAAAATATGGTCAAAGGGATGGGGAGATGGCTCAGTTGTTAGGAGCGTGTACTATTCCTGGACCCATCATGTGGTTCACAGCTGCCAGTCATGTCATCTCTGGGGATCTGACTCACCTTTCCAAACTCCGTGGACACTTGCACTTATACATACACATATCCTCACACAGATACACACACATACACATAATGTAAACTAAAGTGAATATTCTAAAAGTATATTTAAGTAAAAGGGGGCACTTGAATCAATTTCTATCTGCTTTCTGGAAGTGATTTGAATTCCATTTTGTGAGAGCTATCATAACGTGCTTCCCAAAGGCTAGACACTAAACCAGCTGCTGAGTAATTTTAAATTCTACATCTCTAATATATTCTTCCTTAACTGTAATTGTGATCTACAACAGCATTTTGAGGCACCTATTAAACCAATTACAAGACAATCCACCCTCATTGGCTACGTCATGAGATAGACAATTTTCACTGGAATCTACACAATACAATTTATATAGTGTTTCCTAGCTATCTTTGAGATATTGTAGTTTTCTCCAGAAATATAGAAATCCTTCTCTGAAATTCCCAACTGAGTTTGATTTAGTAATTAGAGTCAAAAATTTGGAACTACCTAACAGCTGTGAATTCTTCTATTTTTATCAAAGGAAAAAATATTGAATGGCTAAATCTAATGTTCAATTCCAGGAAAATAAATCCTTTGAGTAAATCAATTAATTGATACCCTGATGTCCTGCCAGGATTTCTCCATTCATTATATCAGATCAGCACAAACATCACTGGAGTGGAGTAGTAATTACCATTCATCTCAAATGAACCCAAGAGAATGGAATAGCTCAATCCACAAGATTTTATCTTAGTTGCAGGAAAGTAAAATGAGTACTTTTAGCAGTTACTCTAAACAGAATTATGCAGAACAATTATACAGAACTGTCCACTTACAATCCACAACTAAACCATCTCAGGAGTCTGGCTTTGCTACTGAGTAGGAATGTGGCCTTAAGAACATTGCTACTTTTCAATGTCCCATCTGTAAAGTGAAAAGAATAGCTTGCCACATGGAATTGCCCTAAGAAAGGTGTTTTCGTGTTGAACACTTAACAAATATTAGCTGTGTTTAGCGTGTGTGTGTGTGTGTGTGTGTGTGTGTGTGTGTGTAAGTGAGTGCACGCGCGCGAGCACACATGAGCACACACGTAAGTGCAAGAATTGGGGGCGCAGGCCCAATTCTTCATACATATGCGCTTGCTGATTCTTTTGTGTAGTCACAGCATAAGGTGTAGTTTACCTTTCTCTGATTATTTAATGTATTCACTACCTTGGCTCCTCTGGTGAGAAGAATCTCTTCTTCCTAAACACTATTCTCTTGTTTCGTCGTGCTGCTTACTAGGCACACCCTCGACACTCAGCACACTCCTGGAATCCCTCTTCCCTATAGAGCCTGACTTGTATAAGTAAGATGATAAATCTCTTTACCCTTCATTTTCAGTGAGCTACTTATACAACACAAACACTGAGCACACCAAAGCTTGTAAGTCAATGTTTACATTACATCCAGGCCAATGTTTTTTGCATTGTGCACAGTTGAACATGTAGGCTTCTTGCCAGGCAGGCGCTCTGCCTGTTTGATTTGTTCTCTGGATTCATACATGAGCAGAGTTAGGGGGTTGGGTGGGGAGTAGAAGCACTATTTTTTTTAGAATATTTTGTGCTGTGTAACATCCAAAACGTGAGCACTACGGGGAGAGGAATGAAAGAGAGCAAAGGTGACAGCCAGGAGGGAACCACTGAAGAAGACTAGCATCATGGGAGATATTTCCTCCAATCAAAAGAAGCAGGCCTCAGTCAAGTCTGCCAGAGTTGTGTGTGCAAATAAGGCTTCCTCTTGGTAAAAGTAACCCTTACCCAAAATCTTCTGGCCCAATTCTCCTTAAGAGGAAGATAGCAAATAATTATTGTGGCATTTTTCCTCTTTCTTAGGGAGATTAAGTAAAAGTAAGACAACTTTCACAAATTACTTGTTTAAAATTTGCTTGTTTAAAATGGTTGAAAATAATGGCAGAGTTATGAATTTTCTAGTAAAGAGATTGGTAAGCAAATTCACAGATGGCAAGAATCTCCTCTAACTGACTCCTAAGTTGTCAGTCACCTCTTTGGTTTCTTTTGGGAGCTCTATTCTCATCATAACCATGAAGGACAGAAAACAAAAACCAGAAAAAAATAACAAACGGAGAAAAGACAAGGAGACTCAATGGGGCCTGAGTGCAAGGCTGAAAGGGAAGAAGGTAGACTGATTCATGGAAGGTTCTCATGCCTTCAATTGCAGCAAAAGGTGTTTCACAGTGAATCCACTTAAAATGAAACCATATTTCAACAGCAGAAATTTCAAAGGGATTTGATTAGAATTATTTTAGAAAGTGAAGTCAAAATTATGAAGGTGAGTGCATTTTTTCTATAAGAAATCAAGTAGATTTTGTAATTGAATACAGCTCGTTCCAAAATCAGAAAGTGGGAAGCAGGCGTTGCTCTTGTTGTCATAACTTTCCCAACAGAATTATGAGGTTGCAAATACACGAAGACGACATATTTTGCTTCTGTAGCCCTGCATTGTCTCTTGGAAACCGCTTCAAGTCTTTTTTTTTCTCCAGTTGGTGTTTTCAGGGGTCTCACCAAGCCTTTAATACTTAGGTTCTCTATTTAGCCCCCTCCATGGCTCCTCAGTTTCTCAGCTCTACATTTTGAGGAAACTCTGAGTAAAATGTGATTTTTGCAGTGCATTGACACATTATTTTCATGGATCCATGCATCATTTCTCTTTGCAGTAAGACATTATAGTGTATCATATTGTCCAATCTTAAGACAATGTTTGATGGCTAATAAATGCTATCTCAGGAAAGATGAGATTAATGGTGTGAGTTTGGTGGGGTTTTGTTGCTGCTGCTGCTGCTGCTGTTTTGTTTTTGTTTCACTTGTTTTTTTCTCTCTTGGGTTTCTTCAGGTAATAGACATTTTCCCTTAGATTGTCTCATACCTTTACAGCTTGGTTTGGCTAACAAAATCCTTATGCTTAAAAAAGATGGTTCAAAATGAGGCAAAATGATACAAAAATGAGTTATTTTTCCTTGCACCCTAGCATGGGTTTCTGGTTATCTTGAGAGGAATCTCAAGTAAAATCAAAAGTGAGTCATATTATATACTACCCAAATAAATTCTCTGTAAGAAGATAATTTATTAAATGGAAAATTATATTCTATGTATTCACAAATTAATTTCTAACAGGGCATGACTCAGAAAGTTAAGGGACTAAACTTATTATTGGATCTAGGTTGCAAAAGTCATGAATTACTAGTTATAGATGGCTGGGTATAAAAGTAATTGCTGGCACCCAGAGAAATAAACAGTTTGAAACAAACCATGTATGGCTCTTTGACCCAGTAGAGTTACCATACAACAGTTTACTGCAGAACAATGAGATGGTCATAAACACCATCAAAGCCACATCAGAAAGTGCTCAAGACAAATCCACACAACAGGAACCTGTGATTGATTCTTCTTTTGCAGTGTAGGCTGCTGTACAGGTGGCTCTGCACATTCTTTCCTATCCTGTTAATTGGAGTAACCCTCTAGAAAAGGGACAGAAGACAAAAAAGACATGCAATGTTCTTTTCAACTGAACTCTTCTTGACTTTCAAACTATGAAACCCACATAGTTCAATATACACATTTGAATGACAAAGACAAGCAATTCAAATGCTGGTGTTTGCTACACCAAGGATTACCATGGATCCTCAAGAAGTAGAACATTTTTAAGCAACTTTAAATCAATTAACACTATAGTAAAATATAGACTAAAACTTAAACTTTCAGGTTAAATGGAAGATATCAAACAGAATTTGCAAAAGGAGCTTTCTCTACTCAAAGCAATTCTTCCAGAGAGAACAGGAGATGGTATCCCTTACCTGTAACCCCAGCACTTTGAGAGACTGTGTCAGGGGTATTATAAGTTGAAGACCAGGGAGTAAGTAGCAAGGCCCTGTATCACAAATAAATAAATGTATGAATAAATGAATAAATGCACACTACATCAGCAACTTCACAGTTCAGACAGAAAATATCAAGCATTTTCTCGGCAGCTAAGCACAGACTCAAAGGGAATCTGTCCAGTGTCTTTGTTTCCATCCCTCTTCATCTACCAAGCAAAAAGAAACCTTCTTTCCATGGTGGAATCTTGACTCAAGTTCCAGCCTCAGAACCTGAAACAAGTGGTGATATGGTCAATGTGTGCAATCAGCCAGTGAAGCAACCAGTCAAGGCTGAAGGGAAATCATCATGGGAAGCTTATTATGCCCAATTTACAATAACAAGCCAAATGAACCATCGGACTAAGGAGCAGAAGGCATCATTTCTTGCTGCCAGTCTAAAGGAAACTGCTCTTCTTGTTCCGATCAATTGTCAGAAGACACGGTGATCTACTGAGCATGTAGCACATTAACTCAACTTTTTAGAGTTAGACACAAGACAGGATTCAGAGTAAAACTCAAGGATTCTATTAGAAAACTGTGCCCAGTCTCTAATGAGGCTGACTCAAAGCAGTACATAAGTATTGTACAGGATCTGTCTAGATGCCCTGAGGACCAAACTCTTATCTGAATTCCATTTTTTCTGAAGCATTCATAAGTCATCAACTAGAAATGAAGAATTTTTTCCTTTTGCCTTTAGATACCATACAGATCTTCTTAAGGTTTGTTATTACACTTAATTGTCTTCCTGACAAACTTGAGAAGATCTATTGCTTAACATAATATAATTACAGGGATGTCCTCAAACATACAAAACACCGATGTGTGTTTCAAAATACAGAACACTGGTGTGTGTGCGTGCATGTGTGTGTGTGTGTGTGTGTGTGTGTATGCGCGCGCGCGCGCGCGTGTGCTTGCACGCATGCATGCATGTGGATGGGAAGTAGCTGTGTCCTGAGAAAGAATCTGAAATGACTAGCACAAGGCAGCAGGTCCTCACAAGGGGCCAGAATCGCAGCAGCTCCTACAGCAGCAGGGATGTGGGAAATCACAGGTGAATGTTGTTTACCCAGGGACTCTCCTCACTGTTCCTAGGCTAAGGATTGTTCTATTTCCAGACTAAGAAATCTTCAAAGCAAGCTGCACCTAAAACAACCTCGAGAAAAAACACTGACTAGAAAGACCGCCTTAAATAGTAGCTGCAAGGGTAAAGGAATCAGGAACCTAAGAGGGTTACAAGGATGACTGTAGCCTTTTTAGGGTGATAAATACATTGGTTACTTGACTGTGTGATGGTACGGTGGTTACATACCTATATACAAACCTGTCACACCATCCCTGATATTAATGTGCAGTTTAGTTTATGCCAAGTGTACCTAAATAAAACAAAAACTTAAGATCCAGGTAAATGGGAAACAAAAACAAAAGGTATAGAGAGTTGTGCCAGGTACAGAGGCTCCCATTTGAGCCTCTCTTTTTGACAAACTAGTTATCCACCCCCACCCGATTTTCCTCCTCTCCCCATCTTCTGGCAACCATGATTCATCTATAGATTTTACTGTTTTTAGATCCATTATGTAAGTGGAATCATGCAGCGCTTGTTCTTCTGTGACTGGCTGCTCACTTAGCATACTGTGGGAACACAAAGTAATGTAGCCGCGAAGGGAAACATTATGGAGTTCCCTGCAGAACTTTAAAATAGAGCTAGCTGTCTCAGTTCTGGGCACATATTCTAAAGCATTCATCAGGATCTGCACTCTATGTTCATTACAGAGATATTCACTGTCTTAGTTCCTTCTCTATTGCTATGATGAGACGCCATGACCACGGCAACTTACCAGAGAAATTGGTGAATTAGGGCTTACGTTTTTAGAGAGTGAGTTCATGTCCATCAAGGAGCATAGCAGCAGGCATGCACGGGATAGTTGAGAGTGTACATGACGAGACAACAGCCATGAGGTTGTGGGGGAGAGCTAACTGGGAATGCCATGGGACTTTGAAACCTTAAAGTCCACTCACAGTGATATACCTTCTTCAACAAGACCACACCTCATAATCTTTCCCAAACAGTTCCACCAACTGAGGACCAAGCACTCAAAAATGAGCTTATGAGGGACAATATTAATCAAACCACCGTATTCATAACTGTGAAGATACAAAAACAACCTATGTATCTATTGGTAGTTGAATGAATGAAAGAAATGTGGTATATGCAGACATTGATGGAAAAAGAAGATAGAAAAAGAAGGAACATCAAATCATGTGAGAGAGCATGGATGAACCTTGAGACAGTGATATGAAGAGTCTTTATCTGTGAGAAGGAACTTAGCTGTCAATCTCTCTATATACCTAACATCTATCTTTTCTGTTCTCTCACATATGATGATATATGCCTGTCTTAGTTTCTTTCTGTTGCTGTGATAAAAAACACTGACCAAAACCACTGGGAGAGGAAAGAGTTGGTTTGTCTTATAAGTTACATTCCATCATTAAGGAAAGTCAAAGCGGGAACTCAAGACAGGGAGTGAAGAAGACCATAGAGGAATGCTGATTCCTGAGTCACCGCCACTGCTTGCTCAGCTTGCTTTCTTATACAACCAAGGACCAACTACCCAGAAGTGGTACTGCTCACAGTGAGATCAGCCCTCCCACATCAATCATCAATCAAGAAAATGTCTCACAATGGCCACAGGTAGAACTGATGGAGGCAGTTCCTTAGCTGATGGTCTCTCTTCTAATGGATAGATAGATAGATAGATAGATAGATAGATAGATAGATAGATAACAGATATATATATGTATAGGTATATATATATATATATATATATATATATATATATATATATATATAATAAGTGTAGACAATGACCAACTATGAGCATGTTTTTAGCTAAAAATTCACAGAGTTCTCAAAAGGCTAGAGGATAATTAAGTTCGGAACAATCTCAGTGGAGACATCTTTGGAACACTTCACTAGACTTAGGAGTATCAATCCTTAACAATAGGTTTAAGCTGGTCCTGGATCAGGGGATACTCTGTACACAAACACTAACAAGACTCAAGAAAATTAAACTGCTTTTCAAGTAAGTTAGCCATCAGCCAAAACAAATCATTATTTAAAGAAAAAAAAGTCAAGTTCAGCTGTGCAACACAATAATACAATAACTAGCATTCAATAAAAAACAAAATAGAGGTGTAGAGATACAGAAACATTATGTAACAAATTTAAAAAACATGAATTCAATAAACCTCAGAAATAAAATAGATTATTTTATTAATTAATAAGGACCCTAATTAACAAATTACAATGAACAAATTAGCCCTAAAACCTATCATCCATGTATTTAATGAATTTAAAGGAAACATACACACAGTTGGAGAATGACTTTTTAAAGGAGAAATCTCTTTTGTGTGTGTATATTTGTATGAGGGTATGGTTTATATATACATGTGTGTATGAAAGTACACACCCATGTACCTGCCCACTGAACCAGAGAAGGACATTTGGTTTCCTATTCTAACACTCTCCAAACTTCATTCCTTTGAGACAGAATGTTTCACTCAATCTGGAGCTAGGCTGGCAGCCATTAAACCCTGGGGATTCCCTTGTTTCCACCTACCGCTCACTGGAGTTACAGGTTTAATCATCTCTCTCCTTTAAAGGTGCTAGTTTTATTTCTAGTTATTTGTATATATATGGTTTATACATAAGAGGGTAGAAGTCAGAAGAAGGCATTATTGGATCCTCTGGAACCGGAGTTGCAGGTAGTTGTGAACCACATAAGATTGATTGGAACTGAACTCTGGTCTTTTGCAAAAACATCAGGAATTCTTCACCACTGAGCCAATTCTCCAGCCATGGAGTGCATTTTACAGTGGTTCTGTGATCTAAATTCAGATCACCATGGTTGCACAGCAAGTGCTCCTTCCCAACTCTCCAGCCCATTAAGTAGAAATGTCTTAAATCTGAAAAATCCGCCAGATGCATGTAACTAGATCACACACTCGCAGAGAAAACAGAAGAACTGGACACTTAAAGAACAAAAGTGATGTAAATGAAGGAAGGAAACAATTTAAAACTTTTATATTGTGCCTCAAATGTGTAGGACAAATTCTTAATTACTTAGTATATAGGTATCTGGAAATCTTGACAAGGCTTGTGAAGGCAGGGATCTTAAAGGAAAACCCACAACCACCATTCTATTAAACCAACATGATTCCCATATGTCCTTAAAGTCACAGATCAGTATAGTCTTCACCTCTTATCAAGGAAACTTCTCTTTCCAGCAGATGGAGACCACTGCAGAAAACCACAACCAATCAAAATGCAGAGTTGTGGAGACTGGTCCCAACTGATACATCTACAAAACACACTGCTTAGGGGGGCATTGTGGAAGAGGGGCTAGAAACAGTGTAAGAACCAGAAGATTGGGTAGTTGGCTATGAGACTATGTTTTTTAATAATGTCAGCAACTACACCCAGAAATGCTTTCCAACATAACTGTCCAAACATGTGCTGGGCAAAGACACACCAAAGTGGACAGTAACTGAGTCCTCAACCCTATACAAAGAACTATAAACAAGTAAGGAAAATTGAGTGCCAGAGAAGTTGTCTTTCTCAGGGAAGAACACAAGGGTTGGTTATCCAATACCAAATGGTCATTCCTGAAAACATACACACATGTAACATTAGACAGACTGAGCAATTATACATATGCATATATGCATGTAACAACAATTAATGAAAACAGAGACCATGAGTTTAAAAGAGAGCAAGGAGGGTTGTATGGGAGATTTTGGAAAAAGGAAAGAGAAGGGAAATGATGTAATTATATTATAGCCACAAGAATGAAAAATTAAAAGAAACAAATGTGCTGAAAGTAAGTGATTTAAGAAGATAGTTTATGAAATGCACTAAATCATTTTTAATAAATGAAATGGATGACATTCACTATATCAGGCAGCAGATAATTTTAGACAAAATTGTCAAAATAAAAGTTATGTTATCAACCATAAATTCTGCCTTATAAGAGAAAAGGAAAACAGAACAAAAATAAACACACAGGATAACTACTCAAATGCCCAATACTAGAACTAAAACTTTAGAAATGCTAAGCAAGAAAGTTACAAACAAAAGAACAAACACTATGACTCTACTCGTATGAAATTCTAAGAAAGTAAAAAAAAAACAAACAAACAAACAAAAAAAAAACAAAGCAAACAATCAGACAAACAAATAAAAAGCTCCAAGTGAGAAAAAGAAGAATAGCATTTGCCCAAGTCTAGGACAGAGGTCAAGAACAAATAAGACGATCATGACAAGATCGCTTTAACTAATGGCAACTACATGAATGTCTACATTGGTGAAAACTGATCAGGCTGTATACTGAAGATGGGTGAGGTTTATTATATGAAAATTGTTCCCCAACAAGATTGATTTCACTGTAAGTGTTATAGGAACACAAATATTAAAAAAATCTAAAAGTAACTTACTCAAACATGTAACTTCTTACTGCGAAAATCATATTCTTGAAGATGTACCTAAACGGATTGATGAAATATCGTGTTCATGGAGAAACAGAGTCAACATCATAAAATGTCATTATCCTCCAATAAGTTAAAAATTCGAAGAGTGGTACTAGGGCTATAGCTCAGTGTTGGACACTTGTCTATTGTACATGAAGTCCTTGGTTCAGTTCTCCAGTACTGAAGGAAAAAGATCAGACATCAAAATGAGAGATGGGGAAAGCCAGGACACTTTCCATGATCAATGATTATTACTGAAGGCTGCTGGGAGAGGCTGGGTTGATGTAGCCTGGGAAGGACAGACACAGAGAAGCACCTTGGCTCCATCATAGAACATATTTCATGCATGTTGGTTTTCACCTTTTTAAAAATTTAAGCATTTTAAATTGCCTTATATAATAAGGTTCACATATGGGATTTTCAAACATATTTCCTTCTGGTATCCTTTTTTCCCGAGTAAGGTTTCACTATGTTTCCCAGGCTTTTTTTTTTTTTTTTTTTTTTT
>NW_022196897.1:100971572-100983885 GCF_008632895.1 Mastomys coucha
GTGTGTGCAAAAGAAAATAATTTGATTTTGTTTTAAAAGAAAGCAACAGCAAAGGATTTCTCTATACACTTGTCTTTCTGTTTACCAACTACTCACATCCAAACCAGGTACAGTTTAGGATGTAGGTGGGGATCCATTCTTGTTTAGTTTCTTCTTGTTTGTTTCTTTTCTTGTGCTGAGACTCTCTGAAAATGTCTTCTAAGCTGAGTTGTAATATGTTAACTAAAGAGATAAAGGCATTTGGGAAATTCTTTCCTTATTCCAAACAGTGCCTGGCTTTCCCTGTTGAAGAGTCTAGCTTTGAGATCCCATGCTGAACAGTGGCCTTTTTCTGGTTATCATCAGCTTTCCACCTTTCTACATAGAGAATCTTATGGCCAGAGCTTGGGACAGATTTATTACACTCATAGATCTATCTTTTGGGATTAATACAATTAAATCAAAGGAAGTTCATTATTATGTATGCATACACTAGTATAAAATTAATCAGCTTGTTAAACTAGTTACTGCATCTCCAATAATCCTGTAAATTAATTTTATACCCTTCCCTGAGTAAAAAAAATAAGATTGATTAAAAAATAGACTGATTTTATTTTTATTCTAAAATGTCATGTTTTCTTTAATTAAAGCATAAACATATTTTGAGAAATACAAATCATGTTGAAAATGTTACTATCAGAAAGGTTTTATCTATTACAAAGGGTGTAATAAATGCAGATAGGAATGGGGAAAGTAAAATAAATCAGTTGTAAGATCAAGGCAGAGTAATTATTTTTCTTCTTACGAAGTTTTTCTTCTTATGTTGCTTTTATGAAGTCATTGCTTCTTCAGTTGATGAGTTGATCTGGAATCCAGGTTGACTTACTCTCAATGTGTTCAACATCAATTATCAACTACACAGACCCTTAGCAAAGGTGCTACGTATGTGTTAAATATTACTGGGGAAAAGACATTATTAATTCTTTTGAATTCAGAATGATAATATTCATTCGAATGTGGAACACTTTGTCATGCAGTTGAGGTGTCTTGGTAGAAAACATATGTTGGAAAATATCCAAAGGGACACTGAATGACTACATGTGAAGGTTCACGAGTAGACTTACCCCATTTGCTGTAAGGATTGGAGTATTACTATAGCAATTGACTTGGTAAGCATGCCAACGTGAATATTTTAAAACCATCCACATCTTTTCTTTAACTCATCATTTTCTTTAGTTCATGCTCAAATGCATTACCTCTTCCTGGCTGACCTAAACAGCTGTTAAGAAGGGAGGTGGAGGTATGACTGTGACAGAGAACTGGGCACTACAAAGGGATCTAAAGTGCTTATGTTCTGCTGTTTCTAATGCAGTTTCTTTTGGAAGGGGGTGTTGTTGTTTTGTTTTGCTTTGTTTTAAAGGCAGAATTTCAAAGCCTTGAACTCATTATGTAATTGAGGATAATCTTGAACTTCTGGTCTTCCTGCCTCCACCTTCTGAATGTAAAGGTTAAAGACATGGGCCACCATACTCAGTTTACAGTGTTCTAGAGTTGCAACCAGGGCTTTGTGTACTAGGAAAGTGCTCTCCCCCTGACTTACCCTTCCCCTCTCAGATGTAGCTTGATGCTGATGAGAGAAATATCAGTATCACAATATCAATACATCTTATGATGGCTTATAGAAAGCTATTGTCGTAGTCATGTAAGCCTAGCACTTAGGAAGTGTAAGCAAGTGGATCATAAATTCAGGACTATTCTTGACCATGTGATGAACTTGAGGCCAGCCTGGACTACATAAAATTCCGCCTCAAACAAGAACAAAAATAAAACAAGAAATAAAAGTATATCAAAGTAAAAAGCTATAGTCTTGGGAGAAAGTTCTGAATTCATTAGTACCCACTAATAGTCTAAGAACCTAGGCTAGACCACCAGCACCTGTGGCCCCTGTTTTTCTCATAGAAAGGGTTTCTTCAGCCAATTAGACATCGGTAGAAGAAAGAAGTGGGCAGGCTAGTCTATGCCTTTTAGACTCTCAGTTTGGGGAGAAAAAGAAGATGGAGAAAGGGTGGGAGAACAGAAAGATAATCTCTCATGTGTCCCCTTCCTCTGCCCTTCTCTTTGCCACATGGAGATGGCCTTACAGAGAAAGCTATTTTTAGGTACACAAACTTTACAAAGCATCAAAGTGAGAATGGTTCCATACCAACATGGGATACTTAAGCGCTCAAAATAGCATCTCCCAGCAGCCACATTACTAAGTCTGTACTTGCTAGCATGGATGCAATGGGCCCTCCAAAGGAATCTTCTGGAAAGAGTGATGTAACTTCACAACAAGAGTTGGCTACATGGCCAGAGGCTGCTTGGAAAATGAAGAGCATGTTAAAGTGTCTGTGAAGAATTGTCTAGATGTGAAAGAAGGGCAAGCAGGCTACAGAGCACCATTTGTTTCCAACATGTTAGAGAGGCCCCAGATTATGCATTCCACCAGATTCTGCCATAATGCCAGCAATGTGAGCCACAACAGAGATGGGTGAGTAGCAAGGAAATCAATGGTCATACTCTTCTCCTACAGAAATTCAAAGTTCTCTTTCCAAACCTGGAGATTTTCTGAGGAAGAGATGCACATAAGGATGGGAGACAGAAATTTCTGAGAGGCTGAGCATTTTCTTCCTATTGAATATGGACTCTCTAATGGTACCATGAAATTGTTGGGCCATCTTGAGCTATCAAAGAGAGTAGACTTAATATTTGTGTGGAGAGCACAAATGAACTATTTTCTCTACCAATGTCAATTTTATTTTGCCATACTCTTACAATAAATCTAAGAATGATTATTCAAAGAAACTAGACAAAACAAATTTGCAAAATCATTCAGTTTTGGTTGCTGGGCAAGAACATTCACATCGAAATTGCAACTCCAGAATTAGAGTGTGTAAATGCTGAGAATTCCTCACTTGAGGATAAGGAAAGAGAACCAGTAATTTTACATGAGTCATTAGCCCAAGTTACAGTGAAAGCTGAGGAAATAAAAATAGAAAGAGAAATTGGATAAATTAGCAGATTCTAAAAAGATATCCATGCTATTAAATAACAACAATAATAGCAAAGCAAGGAATTTGGGGAAATAAGCTTTTCAAACATGAACAATTTGTTATTGTCTCAGAATCCAGTACAAGGGCAGGGTTGGCCACTTGAATGATCTGGAGTATATTCTTACCTACTAACCAGACCCATGGTTCATATGCTTTATATATCCAATATATTGTATTATAATTTAGTGAGTGTATCAACAAATATATCCAAAGATATTCTGGCAGAAGTACTGTTCTTATATCATGGCAGGTTAGGAATAGTTTGAAAAGGTCACTCAAAAGAAGTATAGGTTTGAAGCAACCTTGAAGTAAGTAAAGTAAATGGATACTCAGAGAGACATGAGATCCAAATAGGAGAATTTTGTCATATATGTGTGAGGAATAAGTAGAAAGCAAAAAGACAGGGCAAAGAGAATGACATTGAGAGCAAAATAATAAGAGCAGCACCTGTCCAGACTGGACGGTGCCAGTCTAAGCATTGTGCAGATGCCAGTTCACAGAAGCCTCCCCAAAGCCCTGTGAGGTCCTGTCTGGTTTTATTTACAGACAAGAAAACAGAAGCAGAGAGGTTCTAAACCTCGACTCCAGTCATCGAGAGTCTGGATTCCAGCACCAGTGTGTGGAGTCCTCAGAGAATGCTCCTTTCTTAACCTGTAACTGTTCCAAAAATGAAAAGAATTGAAATATTTAGGAGAGAAGCAATTTGGACCTGGAAGGGGATGTGAGGGATACGGACTCACAAAAAGTATGGACAATATTATGCTCAATTGTTGGAGCACTTCCATTATTTTTTGAGGCACCAAAGGAGCACCGAAAATCCAGTTTGACCTCCGAAATTAATGAAGAAGCAACATCACTTTAGGAATCTGTGCGGCACATAGAGCACGCATATGCATGAAGACATATGTACAAGCATATTTCTTGCAGGATTTGTATTCACAAAAGACAGGAGATCACTTGAAATGTTTAGCGATAGAAACCCAATTAAGTAAATTACGCTTCAGCTTTGCAGTGGATCACCTCCTTCCAAAGGACCAGGGAAGGCTGCATGCCCTGAACAGTTGAACATTCTCCAACATACATTGTCTTTTAAACTTTTTGTATTTGGGTGTTTTCCTTGCATGTATTTCTATGTATCACAAATATACAGTACCTACAGAAGGTGTTGAATGTCCTGGAACTGGAGTTGCAGGTGATTGTGAGCCATCATGCAAGCCCTAAGAATCAAACCACTATCCTCTAAAAGAATGACCAGTGGTCTTAACTGTTGCACCATCCCTCCAGCCCTAATACACATTGCTAATGGTAAAAAGCAAAGAACAGAGAGAGTCAGTGACCTGGCTCAGTGGGTAAAGGTGCTTGCTGCTGAGACTGATGACCCACATGGGGAAAGGAAAGAACCAACTCTCATTAAGATATTCTCTGACCTCCACATATATACCATGGCATGAAAGTGTGTGATTGCACACACACACACACACACACACACACACACACACACACCATAAATTCATAAATGTAATTGGACATTATAGAACATATAGAAAATGTTCTATAATGCTCCAATGTTGAGTGTGCTTCCTGTTTTCTCTTATCATATGCTACTATGTTAATGTGGAAACAAATGCTGGCTGTATAGAAATATATGCTCAGATATGTGCATGGAAGGACAGAGAAAGGGAATATACTGAAAATGGTCCATTAAAAACGCCAACAAGATCTGTCAAGGTGGAGACATGTTCATGGGCTTGGTATGGACACTACCAACTCATAGTGTATTCTTGGTTATTTGAGTGTCTTCCCATGTCAGAGTATTACCCATTAAAAGCCAATAAAATAAAACATTAAAACAAAACAAAAAAATAACTCACACTTTGCCTCCACGATAGAACAATGAGGAAATTACTCCATAAAGTCTGAAGACTAATTTAGAGAATATATATATAGATAGGTGGGAGGGGTATTATTGGTTTGGTTTGTTTTTGTTAGAGACTTGGTATCATTATGTTGACAAGACTGGCCTCAGACTCACACAGTTCTGCAGGGATTAGATTTGTGCACCACCACAAGTGGCATCGATTAGCATCTACTGTGCAGAAAGATCATGTGTGAGCCACATATCAACAGGATCTCTTTACACACAGGTCTGTAGGATCTCACAGTGTTCTATCCATCCCCCTATCATCTGCACTCATAAATTGTCTATTGAGTTGTTGACGTTTTTGGTTTAAATTACAGAGACATCTCACAGCTCAGACAGGGCTTTCCTTTGGAGTAAGTAGCAATCATTTGGTTGGACACAGCAAGAGAAGCCTTACTGTCCAAACTTAAATTTTGTTCTCACATCTTGAATCAACAGTTTTGCAAACAGCAAATGCAAAAATTAACTTGTCTGGTTTTTTTTTTTTTGGCCACAACTTTTGCAAAGGCATATGCTTCAAACTCAAATGACTTCACATCAAGTTGAAATTAAAAAAAAAATGTTTTGAAGCACAGTCATTTAATAATAATTTGCTTCAGAATAAGCAGCA
Organism: Mastomys coucha; assembly: GCF_008632895.1. Lineage (NCBI taxonomy): Eukaryota > Metazoa > Chordata > Mammalia > Rodentia > Muridae > Mastomys > Mastomys coucha. Next base: position 100,977,175 of record NW_022196897.1, read on the forward strand.
TGCTGATTTCTAATGTGACCCTCCATCCTTAACATGTGACTCAACAACGTGGTAAATGAAAACCCAAGTACTCACGGAAGTCATCCCCAGATATCTTCCGGTCTCTGGCTCTGTTGTTTATTTATGTCGATGCTTTGTGACTGTCTGTGCGAATGTGTCCATGTTTACCCCTAATAGGACAAAGCTCCAAGACAGCTGGAGTTCAGCAGATAATACACTCTCCCCTTGGATATGCTTAGTCTCCTGCAGCCTCATTGCTTTTCTTCTTCCCAGGGACCACTAGATCTCTACTACTGGGAAGAATGACCCTAGGACAGCACACTCATAGTTCATTCTCCACCAAACTGTAACCTCCAACAAATCAATGCATAAACAATCAAATTAAAATCAGAAGATCAGGAAGACAAACACATGAGTTCATATACAGCTGAAGAGGTCAGCTCAGGAACTTTGGAAAATTCCATCAGATCCCTCCCCCCTCCTGGAAGAGAAAGGTTACAGAGAACATAGGCACCCCTCCCGGCTAGAAGGAATTACATACCCCAGACCACGGGGGTGGGGAACTGACCATCCGCCTCTTGTGATTGGGGAAGGCCCAGAGCACATTAAGCAGGGTGGCTGCGGCTCTGAAAACTGTATAAAAACTTGCCGAATGAGCTTCACAGGGTCATTCTCTCTCCGTGTGCAGGGCAACCCCAGCATGCTGGAACAATAAAATTCCCTTGGTTTTGCATCGATTCCCACCTCTGCGTTGTTCACTCATGGGTCTCTGGTAAATTAAGGATCGCCAGATTCTTACACAACTTCCAAGTTACCTGGTAATTTTTGTTTGGTTGGTTGGTTTGGTTGTTTTGTATTTTGTTTTTTTCCCCAGGGTTTCTCTGTATAGCTCTGGCTGTCCTGGAACTCACTCTGTAGACCAGGCTGGCCTCGATTAAAGGTGTGCGCCACCACCGCCCGGCTTTTTTTTTTTTTTTTTTTTTTTTTTTTTTTTTTTTTTTTTTTTAGGCTTTGAGTTTTTTGAAGTTTCTTTTGATGTGTCAGTGTCAGTACAGTTCTTAGTGCGCAGATCAAGACCCCATGAGGACACTGCCTTGATTTCATTTGTAATCTGTGTTATAGAACATTGAACTGGAAACCGCAGCTCCCTACACACCACAGAAACATCTTCGAACCCAATTTTTACTGCCAGCAGACTGCCATATCTGCGATTTACTGAAAAATACTCCACAAAATAAAAGGCTTGAATACTAAATACGAAGACAGAGTTAAAAGACAAACTAAAATAAATGGCCAGTTTCATAGGTAAGTTGTTTGATAACTTGAATTAACCTAGCTATAAGACTTTAGTTGACAAAGTAATACAGAGGGTTTTAATGGCCATTTTGGAACACACCATTAATTCAAGCATGTGAGAAACAAAGACAAGTAGCTCTCTTCGAGTCAGAGGCCAGTCTTGTCTATATAGCATCTACATAGTGAGTTCCAAGCCAGAAGAGTTACATGATGAGAACTTGTATCAAAAATAAGTAATAAATCATATGATTTTTAAAATATATGAGAACAGTAATTGTTTAATTTCATTTAAAATAACTTGAATTTTTGGTTAGAAAATTTTATATAATTGAAGAGAAATATGATTATAATTTCAAACAGAATATAGAGAAGCATTACCTCACACAGCTTGAATAGATTGTTGACATATTTTATTCTCCTGAAAAATAATGTTGTCTGTTGGCTATAGATCTTACCATATCCTTTACAGTCATAGATTCCCATAAGTGTGGTTCCTTATATCCTCAAAGACTATTGTGATATGCAAAGAATTTAAGATTGATTATAAACTGAACATTTTAATTTTTAATCAATAATAAATTACCTCAGCCATTTATTGTTGTTTGATATGCATTAGGTACTGTATGTGTATGTGTAGGCAGTGGGTAGACATTGATATACGTAGTATATGTGTATGTGTGTGTGTATAGGCAGTGGGTAGACACTAATATAGGTTTTGTGTGTGTGTGCAGGCAGTGGGTAGACACTGATATAGGCTGTGGTGGGGACAGTGTGTAGACATTGATGCCCTCCTCTGTTGCTCTCCATCATAGTTTCTGGGACAGAGTTTCTCATTAAATTTCATTTCAGCTACATTAGCTAGCCAGAAGGCCTCGGGGCCTTGCTTGTCTCTGCATCTTACCCCATTGGAGTTCTAGGCCCACACCTCCATGCCGTGGTTTTCCGTGGGTGGTTAAGACCTTTGCATATGTGCAACAAGTACTTTTACCCACCCAGCCGTCTCCCTGGCCTCCATCTTAGCTATTTTCTGAGTTCTTTCTAGTCTCCTCTGCATACTTCTAGGTGTGGCATCTTCTAATCAACTAGACAACATAGTTATACTTTGATAAAGATGACATTCTTGAGGCTGGAGATGTGATAGGTCAGCTCTTAATACTTGCTGCTCTCATTATTCATAATAGCCAGAAACTGGAAATAGCCTAGATGTCTCTCAACAGAAGAATGGTTAAAGAAAATGTGGTACATCTACACAATGAAATACTATTCAGTTAATAAAAACAAAGATATTATGAATTTTACAGGCAAGTGGATGGAAGTTGAGAATATCATCCTGAGTGAGGTAAGCCAGACCCAAAAGGATATGCATGGTATGTACTCACTTATAAGTGAATATTAGCCATAAAATACAGAATAAACACGCTACAATCTATAGACCCAAAGAAACCAGATAATAAGGAGGTACCAAAGGAGGATGTGAGACTCTCACTCAGAAAAGGAAACTAAATAGTCATTGGAGGTGGATGGAGAGAGGAAACTGGGTAGGAGAGGGGATGGGGGGAAATAGGGATGGCAATGAGGTGTGGGGAGGTGGGGGAAGAGAGCTGGGAATAAGAATACAAATCACTGCGGAAGGGCATCTCTGGTGACTAGCTGAAGACCGCAGACAGGGGAGGCTATGAGGAGTCTACTGGGATGACCCTAGCTGAGATTCCTATCAGAGGGGGCTCTAGAAACTGGAGTGGTTACCTCCTGCAGGACCAGAGGATGGAGGGGAACACCAATCCACCCACAAAACCTTCAACCTAAAATTTGTCCTGCCTACAAGGTGCTCATGGATAAAGATGAAGCAGAGACTGTGGGAACAGCCAACCAATGCTTGCCACAATTTGAGACCCATCCCATGTGAGGAAGCCAATCACTGACACTATTAATGATACTCTGCTATACTTGCACACAGGAATCTAGCATGACTGTCTCCTGAGAGGTTTCATCCAGCAGCAGTTGGAAACAGATGCAGAGACCCACAGCCAAACATCAGGAGGATCTCAGAGAGTCTTATGGGCAAGTAGGGGATAGAATTGAACAAGCCAGAAGGGTCATAAGACAACCTACAAAGTTAACTAACCCGGTAACATAGGGGTTCATAGAGACTAGGCCACCAACTAGGGAGCATGCAAGGGCTGGACCTAGGCATCCTATACATTTGAAGCAAATGCGCAGCTTGGTCTTCATGGATTGGATCAGGGGCTGTCTCAGTCTCTGTTCACTGACACTGGATCCTCTTCTTCCTATCTGAACTGCCTGGTTGGGCCACAGTGGGAGGGACTGTGCCTAGTCCTGTTGAAACAAGATGTCCCAGGGTAGAGTGGTACCTTGTTCTCTGAGGAGAACGGGTTAGGGCAATGGGAGAAAGGGACTTGCGGGAGAGGAAGGAGAGGAGCTGTGATCAGGATGTAAAGTGTATAAAAACATTAAATTATTGAAAAAATGAAAAAAACAAATCTACAACAACAAAAAAAACAAAACCGAAAGCAAACAAAACCACTTGCTGCTCTTGAAGAGGACCCAAATTCTGTTTCTATCATGGAAACAGGTTATTAGGTTGCTCAACGTGTGACTCCAGTTCTAGGAGATTGTCATACTCTTCTGGCTTACAATGCCACTGCACGCACGTGTGCACATGCACACGCGCGCGCACACACACACACTTAAGGGAAAAGATAGCACTCTTTGTCCCCTACGTCTTTAACGGCAAAGGTTTTCACGCAGGTGATTCACTGCGAGTCTGAAGTTACCAATTAGGGGTGGTTCATCTCTGTAAACCCTTCTTAATAGCTTTTATGGCACAGAAGCAGCCAGAAGACACTTTTCTTGCCAGCGTTGGTGCTGTTGTAAGTCTTTTAATCTGGCAGCTTGCCTGCAGTGTAAGGGTTGGGCTCTGGATACATCTTTCAGGCTTTCTCCTTGCCAATTACCACCAGTCAAACACCCTCATTATCAGTAGTATCTTCGACTCTGGGCTCCACCTCCTCCTTATTCCACTTCCAGAAGCACAACTCCTAAAATTGATGCCTCTATTAACAGTGCCACTCAGCCAACCATTTGTCAGACTGAAGATAGTTGGAAACAATAATTTCTTAAAGAAACAAGCAAGTAATGCAAAAAATAAAGGTTTCGTATACAAAAAAGCATCATATTTTCTTGATATTATATATATATATATATATATATATATATATATATATATATATATTTAAATCAATACTCTACAAAGAAGCCCAAAGTTCTCAAAGAAAAGTGGTTTGGTATTGGTATTAGATCCCCATCACTTTCAGATTGTTCCAGGATTCTCATCCTGCTGCAGAGCCTTGAAACTCATTTTTCCACCCAAACCACTCTTAGAAATATCCAAAGACTTTCTCACTTGACAAAAGTTTCTTTTCTAGTTCTTTATGCCTTTTAAAATAAAATAACATAAGATGGTTCACTGTACTATACTATTGCAACATTGTGAGGCCCGAATAAATTAGTATAGCATAGCCTTCACATTTCAAAGGATGCAACAGTGTTTTCCACAGATCAGGAGCATGTGGGAGACCTGTGGGAGAATGACCATTTTGCATCAATGGATGGAAGAGAGTGAGTCTCAAAAGTATGTGAAAACATTGATCCAGTATGAAATGCGACACTGTGGACTGGAGAGGTGACTCAGTGGTTAAGAGTGCTTGCTGCTTTTGTAGAAGTCCCAGGTTGAACACCTAGTACCATCATCATGGCATACAATTATTTATCCCTAATTCCAGGGGATCCGATATCCTCTTCTAGACTCCAAGGGCACCAGGAATATACATAGTACACATACATACATGCATGCAGACAGGCAAAACACTCACAAACATAAAATAAATTATGTGCAAACAGTTTTAGTTGAGAAAGAGACATTGTGTTCTACATGACTGCTTTTCTTTTAATATTTGTATTATAAAATCTGATTTAATGTAAATGCTATAATTGGAAATAATTCGACATTAAATAGAGGAAAAGAAAATATTTAGATCTTCGTGGGCTGGATTGTAGCTCAGAGCACTAGCCACACAAGGCCATAGGCTCAAGACAGAATACTTTCTAGTATTCTAAGGGAAAAATAAAAATGCAGATAAATAAAGATATTCTTGGTTTCATAATCTGGAGAGTTAGTAATATAGCAGCTATTAAGATCTTTCATTAGTAAGCATTAACTGTACACATTGATAGGGTTTCTTGTGGTATTATAACACATACACACACATCTGTGCTTATCACATTCAGCTTCCTGAATTCATCCTCCCATCACATTCAGTCACTTTTCTCCGCCCACATCAGCATCTTTCAGCTTCCATACATGAGAGAGAACATGTGACATTTTCATATTCCTGGCTTGTTTACTAATTCTGTCCCTCTTTTTGCAAATGACAAGATTTCATTCTTCTTTGAGGCTGAATAATATTCCATTGTGAGTGTATACCATATTCTCTTTACCTACTCAGCTGTTGCTGGACATTTAAGCTGGTTCCATATCTTGGCTATTGTTGGTAGGGCTATTATAACACATGGGTGTATGGGTGTCTTTGGTATGCTGCTCTCTTCTCTCATTTGAATACCCAAGAGCAGAACCCATGGATCAAATGGCACATCTATTTTTAACTTTCTAAGGAATCTCCCACAGGGTATTCCTCAATAGTTATACTCATCAACCTTCCCCTCAATGGTGCATGAGATTTCTTTCTCTCCCCCTCCTGGCCAGTGTTTGCTGTATTTCAATGTTTGTTTTGTTCTGTTATGCTTTTACAATGTTTGTACTGAAGTGAAATGAAACATTGGTGTAGCATTGGTTTGCATCTTCCCAAGAGCTAATGAATGGTCCTCAGTCTTTTTCACACATGTATCAGCCACTTGTATTTACTCTTTTGACTTGTCTGTTCAGATTGTCTATTCTTAAGTTGAATTGCTCCTTTTTTTATGTTCTGTTACATTTTTTAGTTCCTTATGTGTCAGTTTTTTATCATTGTGACAAAAACACTGGACATAAGAACTTGAAAGAAGACTGGTCTAGGTTCATGGTTTTGGATGTTTGAGTTCATGGTGGGCATAGCATTGATCAGCAAGTAACATTGAAACAGAGCAGATCATCTAGGGGTGGGGTGGGGCAGGGGCAGGAAGCAGAGAATGACCAAGTGAGGACCAGGACAAGGAGCCCAGCAAAGGCTTTGCCTAGTGATCCACGCAGATCCTATCCCTTAAAGTCTCCACTGCTGAGTGCCCATCTTTAATTCCAGCACTTGGAAGGCAGAGGCAGAGCAGATCTCTGAGTTTGAGGACAGTACGATCTACAAAGTGAGTTACAGAACATTCAGGGCTTCGTAGAGAAACTGTGTT
>NW_022196897.1:100983895-100984159 GCF_008632895.1 Mastomys coucha
AAAAAAAAATGGAAAATAAAACAAACACAAACGAAAAAGACCCCTGAACAGAGGAACACATTCAAATCATAGGAAAATATGTTCTGGGGCTGAACAGATAGATTAGTCATAAAATTCTTGCCGTGTAAAGTTCTTTGATTCCTGAAGCTCACACAAAAAACACTCCTCAAATCCCACAGCTGGAGAGGTGTTGGAGACAAGAAGATCTCTAGTCTCCATGACAGGCCAGTCTGGCCTTCTCGACTGAGCTCCAGAGCAATGAGA
>NW_022196897.1:100984169-101001557 GCF_008632895.1 Mastomys coucha
ATAGAAGGAAGGGAAAAGAGGAGAAGGAAGGGGAGGGGAGAGGAAGGGAAGGAAGGGGAGGGGAGGGGAGGGAAGGGGAGAAAGAGAAAAGAAAAGAGAAAAACTTGCTGAAGAACAGTACCCAAGACGGTTCTCTGCTCTCTACTCACATACATGCAATGCACACCTGCACACATGGACAAACACACACAATACACGTATACACATATACATGCACAAACATATATTCTGAATCTCAGCTATTTTCCAGATGAATAGTTGGCAACTATTCCCCCTGACTCTGTAGGTTCTGTTTGATTCTGCTGATCGGTTTCTTTGCTGTGCTTGTTAGTTTGCTGAATTCCATTTGTCTATCCTTGCTTTGGTTTTCTGTGTGTTTATATCTATGTCTTGAAAACACTGTTGGACCTACCAATGCTCTGAGGCATGTCCCCTGTGGTTTCTTCTAGTTTGATCATCTTAGATCTTCCTGTTAAGTCTTTGATTCACTTTGAGTTGATTTTTGCACAGAGATAGAGGTCGTTTTCATATCTTTTAAAGATACAATCATAGGGAAAAATACTGAAGGGAAACTGTGATATACTAAATATTCTGACAGTTTGTTCATGTGCACTTAAAGGAAGCATGTTTTATGAGTCGAAAGCAGGGCCAATGTTTGTACTTGACATGATTAGGGGAGGCTTCTAAGAATAGGGACATCTCAGTTGACCTCTAAATTTGATCCATTGTTCCATCAGGACATTCTGATTTAGATCATGGGATGAACAAAGTCACTGGAAGGTGCTATAGGTCACGGGCCTGAGCTGTTGTTTAGGAGTATGGTGGGTGAGGGAATATCTTATGGTATCTTGGACCTTATCCTGTCAGCAGAAAGTTCTAGAGGGTTTAAATAACAAATCTGAGAGAAGTCACTTTATTTATGCAAGTAAATCTTAATGGTATAACCATCCATTCGCAGAGCTGGTAAAACTATTGCCAGGTCTCTCTCAAACTTGCTATACCTCTGCTGTCATAGATATTCCACACTCTTGAGCCAGAAGACATAGTAAACATCAGAGGTTCATAGAGACTGGGCCACCAACTAGGGAGTATGCAAGGGCTGGACCTAGGCATCCTATACATTTGAAGCAAATGCGCAGCTTGGTATTCATGGATTGGATCAGGGGCTGTCTCAGTCTCTGTTCACTGACACTGGATCCTCTTCTTCCTATCTAAACTGCCTGGTTGGGCCACAGTGGGAGGGGCTGTGCCTAGTCCTGTTGAAACAAGATGTCCCAGGGTAGAGTGGTACCTTGTTCTCTGAGGAGAACAGGTTGAGGCAATGGGAGAGAGGGACTTGCAGGAGAGGAAGGAGAGGAGCTGTGATCAGGATGTAAAGTGAACAAAAACATTAAATTATTGAAAAAATGAAAAAAAACAAAACAAATCTACAACAACAAAAAACAAAACCAAAAGCAAACAAAACCACTTGCTGCTCTTGAAGAGGACCCAAATTCTGTTTCTATCATGGAAACAGGTTATTAGGTTGCTCAACGTGTGACTCCAGTTCTAGGAGATTGTCATACTCTTCTGGCTTACAATGCCACTGCACACATGTCTGCACATGCACACATGCGTGCGCGCACGCACACACACACACACACACACACACACACACACACACACACACACTTAAGGGAAAAGATAGCACTCTTGATATAATACAGGCTTACCTGGGAAGAGAGTCTTAATAAGGAGCTATCAAGATCAGCTTGGCCTGTGGCCTTGTTACTGGGAGAGATTGTCTTGATGGCTAATTGATGAATGGAAATCCAGCCCATTGAAGGCAGCACTATTTCATTGTCAGGGTCCTGGACTCTATAGGAGAACAGAAAGCTAGCTAAAAAGCAAACAAGCAAGGGAAGCTGCCTGGAGAAAGGGCATGGGATGTTTGGTAGAGAGGATGCTTATGAGAACACACGATGTTTGGAATATAACCCAACAGACAGTGAACAATGTTGTGTGGCATTGGTTCTTCTTAGAGTTCTTTGCTGGTCTTCTCTGGGCTTTGTTGACACTGGTCTTCACTGATGATGCTGTAGCATTGGCTCCCCTTGCCTTCTTCCCTGATCATCATTTTCCCTGACTTCATGGAGATAAATACACCAAAGAATTTCTGGTAGTGTTCCAGTGGCTTCTTGCCACTTCCTCAGACTCGGGCCTATTGGCAGAGCCTCATGGTTTCTTCTGGATCAAACTGCTGCTGATTCATAAATAATGTTTGCAAGTGGATCAAGCTACCACTGCTGATTTGTGTGAACTGAACTGCTAACCTGACAATGTAGATTGGAATTGCCCCCCAAAACTATTTCTAAACAGGTCCACATCCTCTCTTGCCCTATTAACCTTTCCTGTCCACTACCTCTGGTGGGTGGTGGGCTAGAAGGGAGGTTAAAGCATTTAAGTACTAGGCTTTGAAAAATATAAGCCTATAGACCCGTGTGTGTGTATGTGTGTGTGTGTGTTTGTGTGTGTGTGTGTTTTCAGGATATTTGTTACAGCAACAGAACTAAACCTAGAACACTCCTATAACTAGCAAGCAGTCCAGCCTGCCAGGAGGCATCCACACCATCCTTGGGCTCCATGCCTCTATGCAATTCACCCCCACCCCATTCACATCCTTGTCTCATTAGAAAATTGACTTTGAGTTCTATAGAACTTATTCTCTGGACCCCCGTCTCTATACTCTCCGATGCCCTTTCATTGATGTGCCTCTTCTGTATCTCATATCTTTAATCTATTACTTTATATGTCCTCTCTTATTGCTTTCTCTCCAACCATTTGGACAAGCTTGGTTCTCTCATCCTAAAAAAACAGACATTTCTTGTTGTACACACCTTCTCTTTATCTGTTGTGGTCTTGTTTTCATTTCTCCTGTGAATAAGATTCCTGAAATGAGTTTAAACTTCTTGGCTCCCTTCTGCTCTCCCACTGTCTCTCTTCTGCTTCTCAATCTACCTGTATCTGCCTACACCACTGAAGTTGCTTCTCCATGGTCTCCCATTGTCCCTAGCCACTAAATCCAATGGCTACTACTCTGATTGCTCTCTCCTTATCTTTTCTCATGTTTCAATTTGAAAAATATTTAGTAGACATTGGGGTTTTGCAGAAAAGAAAACATGTCCAACCTTTTGCTCATTGAATATATGGTCTAGCTAGAGAAACAGACATTAAACAAACAAGTACATGATTAAGTATAAGTAAGTGTGAGGATACTGCAAAGAATGTGTAAATGTTATGAGAATAGAGTCTGTAGCCTAATCAAGCAAATGAGGTAACTAGAAGGAAGTAGGTGAGGAGAGTCTGAGTGGGGCTAGAGTATAGTACAACAAGGCTTCAGACCAAGTGAAGCCATCTTGGCTTTATCCTAAGAACAGTGGATTCCCATGAAGGATTCTAAGTAGGAATATGATGAGATCTGACGTGACTCCAAGACCCAAGCCATCATAATCAAATGACGATGGTAAGGACAAGACGGTGCAGCTGGGGCAGAGAGTAGCACACAGCAAAGAGTTGGTCTGCAACTCTGCAGGCTCAGAATGCAAACAGGAGGGAGAACTCGAGGCCAGCCTGTGCTGTAGCAGTGAGACTGTGTCTCAAAACAAAACAAAAGAAACAAACAAAAAACACAAAAGGCATGCAACTAGGGACATGTATACCTGCATATTTATTGGGCTCTGAGAATTGATTGGATTTAGAGATAATCATGAAGAAAAGAAGGTTTCTATCAAGGATATCTCTTAAATTTTTAACCTAAGGAACTGTGTAGATGGAGAGTAAAGATAGTGGGTGTGTATGATGGATTATGGGAAATGGAAGCAGGATGAGAAGCTCTTTTCTACCCATTTGCCCACAGCTGTCTCTAGCCTTCTGTACCATCAGTTCCCTGTGTCATATACTCTCAACTCTCTTGTGTTTTCTTTACCACTACCTCTACCTAAAATCCCTCCCTCCTCTCCTTTAACTCATTTCTTCTTCAAAGTACAGTTTAAATGCTGACTCATCAACAAAGCTTTCCTGATTCTCCCCATTGGCTGTAGGTTTACTGCCCTTTGGTTGAACCTGATCCTAAAATTCTCTCCAAACACCTGTATCAGAGGGTGTCTTGTGTTTAATGCAGCTAGTTGCTAGACTGTAAAATTGAGGACAAAACTCTACCTGTCAGGATAAGCACATAGTAGGTCTCTCAGGATATACTCAGAAGGAAGTAGGGAGAAAGTTATTCTAGAGTAATATCTCCATGTAAGTCAAGAAATCCTTGACCTTTCTGGTCAGAATGGACTTTGGACATTTTCTACTTTAACATGTTTCATGGGTGAAGAAACTATGATCCAGTCACAGAACTAGTTGGTGACAATTGAAATCCAGGTTTTCTGGCTGCCAGCTTAGTAAACGTCCTAACAACAAACCACGCAAGTAAATGGCTTCTGAATGACCTCTGCACATCCGTTTACGGCAACTCAACCTACAGGGCAAAGAATCACTGAGGGCATTGTGGAATTTTTGTGTTATTAATAAAAGTAGATGTCTAAATGTCATGAACTTTTCAAATGTTGTTTTGTTCTAAGCTACAAGGGAGCTAGGAAGGTGTTGACTGCCCAGTCTGCAAAGCAAAGAACTGTGGGGGCTGCTGATGTGACCTGTAATAAAGCACTTGTCTGATAGATATGAGGTCTTCAGTTTGGTGCCTTGCAAATAAAATAAATAAAAATAAAAGTCTTATTGCATGCAATAAAAATCATTATCTATATTTACTGAAGCCTACCACAAATTAAGTATTGAGATAAGTGTCTTCATGCTTTAACTCATTTGGTCACTATGTAAAACTCCAGTGAAAGGGGCTCAAGAGAGGGCCCAGAGGTAAGAAGGTGCTTGCTACTCTTGCAGAAGACCTGAGTTTGGTTCACAACATGCACGTGGTGGCTCACAACTGTCTGTAAGTCAGGTTCCAGGGAAGCCAACATCTTCCTCTGGATTCTAAGGGTACCAGGAACATCTGTGGTGCACAAACATGCCTGCAGGCAAAATACTCATGCACATAAGATTATAAAAAATAAAATAAAAGCCCCAATAAAGATTAACAGGCATTAGTTGCTTTGCCTGATGTCACATAGTTTATTAGTTAGGACCTCCTGTTTATATACAGGTTGTGTGACTGGAAAGCAATGCTTGAAACCATTGTGTGTGCTGCCTGGACGTGTGTATCCTCTCCACACAGGCTCCTCTAGCTTCTATTTTCTTCTCTTTACAGATGACTTCTTTAAGAAGCTAGAAATGGGAGGCCAGCTGATCAGGTAAAAGCACTTGGTGGGGAAGACTGAATGACCTGAGTTTGACCCCTGGGATGCAAGTAAAGGTAGGAACTGACTCTCTAAAGTGGTCCTCTGACCTCCAGGCATGTGCCCCCTCCCCCAATCATGTATGCACATTACTAAACAGATACATTTTTAAAAGAAAAAGTTGTAGGCTGGAGAGATGACTCAGCCATTAGAGGCACATACTGCTCTTGAAGAGGACCTGAGTTCAATTTCCAGCACCCATAGGAAATGGCTCACAAACGCCTGTACCTCCAGCTCCAGGGCATCTGATACCTTCTGAACTCTGCCAGCATCTGGTCTCACCTGTGCATACCCACAGAGACACAAACACACTTTAAAACACTTGCTATGCATTATTAAGAACAACATGAACAGTTAGAAAAGGAAGTGACATTCTCTGCTGTCATCCTTAATTGGTAAAAAAAAAAAAAATAAAAACGAAACAAACTGTTCGTTCTTTTCCAACCACCTACTTGAGGGAAATTCCCTATTAGATAGAGAAATTCTAAACAGAAATATAAAGATCTGTCCCATCACAAACTACACTTGTTTGCATCTTCTCTCTTATGAAAAAGAACACTGCATCAGGGTGCCACACCTTCTAGTGAGGCGCATCTCTGCATTTTCTGCCTTAACTCGGATTATAGACTCTAGAGGCAATGATCAAGTGATGGTTTTGTGCAGTGTCTGGACAATGGTGTGTATATTGCACAACACGCAATAAACACTATTTGTAATTATAATAAGGGCACATTCTAGAAGAGGTAAACTAGGGCATAAAATTCATCTTCCGTATGGTTATTATTCCATTTATATGAGAAGTCCACTAAATTCACTGAACCGTATCAGGCCACATCTGTTTGAAAACCTACCAGTTTTTTTATGAACATTAAATAAAAATGGTTAGATTTAATGATAGTTTATCATATTCATGCAAAAATAATGAAATGGAGACAGAGTAAAAAGAAAAGCATTAAGAAAAAGTCTTAAGTGCTCACAAGTTTGAGGCTTTAATTTTTTCATATATATGCATGTATATATACATATATGTACACACACACATATATATATATACATGTACATAATCAAGCATCTGACCTTTTTGAAACTTTCTATAATTAGAAGAGGGTTTTTCCTTTTCTGTCTGGTTTTAATCTAAATATCATTGACTAAAACCACCCCCAAATTCTCCCAGAACTTGGGAGACAGAGGCAAGTAAATCTCTGAGAGTTTGAGGTCAGCTTGGGCTACATACAGAGTCCCAGGATATATGTAGAAAGACTCTGTCTCAAAGGAAAATAAAACAAATACCCAAAATATTTATATGTTAAATGCTTCTCACAGAAATTGGATATTTGAATCTTAAGGGGAGCTGCTGGGATAAAAATCTTTACCTCAGAGAGAAACCATGAATATTTCTTATATTTTTGGTTGTGAGCCTAGCCTTTAATGGTTGAGCCACCTTTCTAGCCCCATGAATATTTCTTAATAGAATTAAGCTAGACCTCAGGTTGGAAGAGGGATATAAAGTGAAAGCTCTCACTTTCTTTTTCACATGCACATATTTGTGGCCCACCTGTGTCTATGTGTGTTAACATGTGTGGGGGCGGTGCACACGGAAGCCTGAGGTTCCTCACATATACTTCATCTGACACACACCTGTAATCTCAGCACTGGGAGGCAGAAGCAGGAAGATCTCTGTGTGTTCAAGACCAGTCTGGTCTACCTAGAGAGCACCAGGACAGCCAAAACTTTATCAATGTAAAATAAAATCAAGCTAAATATGTTTCGTTTTATGTATTGATGCAGGCTCTCTCTTTTGATACATTTGCTCATTTGACATTGCTAGCTATCCAGTTTAATCCTAGCTAAGATCCTGTCTCCACCTCCCCGGCCCTGGGATTATACGCCGAGAATTATAGGACAGCCATCATGTCCACCTGGACTTCGAGGGGCTTCTAGGGATGTAAGATCTGATTCTCACACCTGTGTGGTGAGCACTTTAACAACTGAGCCATCTCCCAACCCCTCACTGTATGCTATAGAGATGCCTGGGGTCCCTACCACATCCGGTAAAGAGCAGTGCAAAAGAAACATCAAGTGGCATTTTTGACAGTATGCTACAGAAATAATAAGGTGACAGGAGAGCCCATCACAAGTAGAAGATCATTTCAGAAGAGAGTAAGACACCCCCCAACATAAAAAGCACAATCTGTGTGGGATTATCCTGCTATTAAGAAGAGTGGGGTGTGAGGTTCACCAATAAGGAAGCCGTAGGTTAAAGCCAAGGAACTCTGGCTATGTTTAAGTAAATCCCTAGTGGATATTTTCGTAGATCTTGAGGTGTCTGTTTCTGTTACTCCTATTCATGTATGCTTCTAGCTTGGTTGGGCTAAGGTCCAGCCATACCTTAAATAAATAAGGAAGGTTGTATTTCTATTAACAACAAGTTTGTTTTTGTGCCGATAGCAAAGGTAGGGAATAGACTTTATTCTTACCTGATCAATACAGACATCACAGATCAACAACAAATCTTCATATTGGCAAGCAGGCCAGTCAATATCTTATTACTATTTAATAAGAATTACCCGGTAATTATACCAGCAGGGAAAATGTTAGTAGAAAAGTTTGTTAAATGCTATAAATACTGTAGAGATCAGAAAATGGGAAGGCTCCAGATAATAAGAAAAATTAACCTCAAGTTAAGATATTTGGTGTCTTTTCAGAGCCTAGAGCTAGTTACTTTTGATTGGACTAGTCAGATTCTATCTTCAAAGTTCTACTTCTTTATAAGAACAATAAAGGGACCACACCAAATGACCTCAAGCCCACCTTTAAGTTTCAAAAATCAACTAGTGAATATTCTACTTTGAATTTTCATTAGGTTAAGAATGTAACAATAAGAAGAAACCAGATGATTAGCCCATAGCATGGTCCCCAACATGAAGTGCCCATAGAAGCATATGTGCCTGAGCCACTACTGAGTGCACATTAAGTATGTTTCACTGCATGTCCAGAAAGCAACTGATAGGAGATGTATCAATTTCAAGGTTGGTGAATTCAGGTGAACTGTTGTCAGTCGAATCGCTTCTTTAAAAATATTGCACCCTTAAAGAAAGGAGACAAATTGATACAGGCTATAGACAAAGCATCAATTTATCACAAATATCTTCTTCAGATTGTGGAGGAGGGGGAAACGTGGTTGAGCAGTTTTTTGTTTGTTTTTCAGAACAATTTGAGGAATATTTATTAAATTGCTTGTGTTTTTTAAGGATGTTTATTTTGCATTTCTGTTTTGAATGCACCTTGTCTCCCTTTTCCAAGTGGATCTGCAAAGCAAACTCTGACATCATAGGGACAGAATTTGATGGGCTCCTAATCACACACCCTGCAGAAAGGAGATGGATAAAGAGGCTGAGCTCATTCAATGCCAGACCTCTGGCATCCCTTCCAAAGAGCTCTCAGAAACCCCACCAGGTCTAATCAAGAGGAAGATGCAGCTTGTCTTTTTAATATTTCTAAATTCTTGGGGTTTTGTTGTTGTTGTTGCTACTGCTATTGTTGTGTTGTTTTGATTCTCTCACTTTCTTTCTTTTCTAGAGATAGAATTTTCCTCCATAGGTCTGCCTGGCCTTGAATTCACTATGTAGACCAAGCTAGCCTCAAATTCACAGAGATCTGCCTGACATTGTCTCCTGAGTGCTAGGATTAAAGGCATGTCTCACATACACACACACACACACACACACACACACAAACAAACAAACACACACACACAAACATACACACACACACCTTAGTCATGTCTACTAAAATTCTCTCTATGCTTGGGATATTTTAGCTTCCCAGTATTTTTACACTGAATAAAAACAGTTTTAAATTTTAAAATTGCATAGCACAAATATTTTACATACAACTTGATTTAAAATAGATGAATATCAACTACGCAAAACACAAAGCTCTTCTTTATACAACTGATCTACCTTTCATTTAAATGGATTCCTAAAGCAAGTGACAGAGACTCTGCAAATAAGTTCGTCTTTAGCAAGGCTTGCCACATACCAAAAAGGGGAATTCACATGATGGAAGGCCACCCTGGGTCTAATTTTGAAATTTCCCATTTGTGTCATGTCAGATTTGGGAAGGCTGAACCTCACAGAAGGCATTGGTCTGACTGTCTTCCAAGCTTGATGCCCAGGGTTCATGACTACAGTTCCTGGCACACTCATAAATATTCATACCTCCACTAATAATTTGCAAACCAAATTCATTTGGCTTTTTTCACCCCATCAATCTTATAATTAATAAGGGTGGTGCTCTTGTTTCACTTTCCTCCAAAAGAAAAGATAAATGAAATAAAGAGTCATCCTGTAAATTTAAATAGGAGTGCCTTTCACTGATTAAAAGCTGATGCTATCATATAATGGGGGGGCGGGGTCCTCGGGCGCTTGCTCTCTCTGGTGCCCGGGGGATGGTGATGTGTAGAGCACAGGAAGTGTTTCCAGATGTGGCTTGCAAGAGTCTGGAGAACTTCCGTTATCTACTAGATAATGCTTAGAAAAACTTAGAGGTCGATGTTAGAAGTGAATTGTAAAAACACAAACACCACAACAAACAAACAAAAACCAGATATGGTGGTGCAGTGTCCCTAATCCCAGCACTCTGGAGGCTGAGGTAGGAAAAACAAGTGTGAACTAGCCTGGTCAGCTCCCAGCGAGCTAGAAAGTACATAGGAAACCATGCTTCAAAAAAGGAGACAAATGAATTGTAAAGTACATATTTGAAGACTGCTTTCATATCCGTTGTCCGGCTCTGTCAGGATGATGGCCATACATGTCCAGGGAATTTCTCAACAAGCCTGCAGTCCTCTGCTTAGACGTGCAGAGAAATGTTAGAAAAGTTGTCAGAATTTACTGACTATTGGTGACTCTTTGAGGCAACTGTCTTCGAATTTACCTGATAGCTGTGTTTCCCAAGCTAACTGGAAAGAACTTGGTTTTCACAGGATGATGAAGGGAGGTTTATATGACATGATTTTATAAATGCATAATAGGAGAATGTAGGTGTTGTCTGCTCCTATTGTTTTCTTCTTCTTCTTCTTCTTCTTCTTCTTCTTCTTCTTCTTCTTCTTCTTCTTCTTCTTCTTCTTATTCTTCTTCTTCTTCTTCCTCTTCTTCTTCTTCTTCTTTAATGTATTGAGAACAGGACAGGGAAATAAAATTGGACATATGTTAAGTTAGAAGTAAAATTTTGGTAATTGAAGTAGGTTATCTGAACTTGTCAATAACTTGTAACTTGACTTGATTAGCAATAAACTATGGGTGAGTTACAGATGATCAGTAAAGTATGGACTGCTGTAGTGGGCAAATCACCCATGGAAACTCATTACTTATCCTATATGACAATTAGGAAAGCTCTGTAAATGCAGGGGTAGAAAAGGCTCTGAAATGGCAAGGTCATTCCTTACTTCTTTTAAGGGAACTTAAAGATATAAGCATATATTATTTGTATATTGATTGAGAAGCTCTTGTTACCTAAGATCCTTGTTTGTATGAGACAGGATCTTACTGTATAGTCTTGATTGGAATTTAGGGTGATCCTCCTGCCTCAGCTTTCCTCTCTAGAGTGCATTATAGGATTGAGCTACCATGCTCACATCTTGCCTAGTATTGGGACACTTGGGGCTCATGCCTTTAATCCCAGTACGTGGGAAACAGAGGCAAAAGGATCTCTCTGAATTAGAGGCCAGCCATGTCTACATAGCAAGTTCCAGGATAACCAGTGCTACATAGTGGGCCCTGTCTCAAAAACAACAACAACAACAAAAAAATCACAAAACACAAAACAAAACCAAGCAAAGCAACCACTAATCTTATTTGAGAAAGCAGTAGACAGGGATCTCGGATGCTTAGTGCCATCTCCTTGCTTTGTTTTGAAGAGCGCACTACTTCAAGCAAGTCTACTTTCGAGAATTCCAAGCATGATGTTCATGTGGTCATATGTATAACTCACTTGAAAAACCATGGGAGAGAAATGCTTTTCTCTCCTGTTATTTACAAGAGGAAGTAAATGTGTGCCCTTTTGACACTAAGACAAAAGTATGAATGAGGCAGAACCAAGCCTCCTCCTGGGGCCTTCTTAACGTTCTCCAGACCAATCCAGTCCTTTGCTCCAGAGGTCAGATGAACTGGAAGGGCACAGGGACACATACATCTGGAGGAGGGGAAGTGAGGGGCCCTGAGATACCTTTCGAAGGGGTCTTGGCTGGTGAGAGGAGAGATAGGCTCTTGGGCACACACAGGTTTCTTCCTGGGTAGAGAAGATATTTCTCTACCAGGCATTTCTTCACATCTTTCAAGTCCTTCTCAACTCAGCTCCTCTAAAAGAGAACTTTAAAAACTCACCTTTGGGGCAGATTGTCTCTTTTCCTCTGCTTTCCTAATATGCAAAAACAGAGCAAGAGCCTGAGGGCTTTTGGGGTTCATATTATTCTTTTTAGTCACTCAACTAGCAATGGCTGCAGGCCTGCCCCCTGATTGGATAATAGATTTAGAGGTAAAAGTGTCGAGGTGGCAGAGTGGGACTGAGTGGCAGTTACTGCTTATCTCATGCCAACTTTGCCCTTGCAGCTAAGGGAATGGTCTCCACCCTTAGTGCCATCTAAATTCAAGGTTGCTGGAACAGGGTGCGCCCGGGCATTGTCAGGGACTTCTGGCACTTTCCTCAGGCTCTAATTAAAGGGTAATGAAGGAATTAGATGCAGTTCTTTTAGCTGGTGACCACCCAAGGCCACCTCCTCTTCATTTAGATGACAAAACCCGTGTGTTCACTCTGACCAGCTGTCTGCAAGCCCCTAGAATCCTTTGGGCTTGAGGACCCAGGAGCTTAGGAAGAGCTTGGAGGAGGAGAGGAAACAGGATTGTCCACTCCTCTTACAGAATTCTGACTGTCCAGGAGAGATGTGTACCACAGGGCCAAGAGATGAGAGGGCCTCCCTCCTTGCTGTTTCCCAGCTTCCTATGACTATATGTTAATTGTTTTCTTAGCCACTGTGATCGGAGACAGGGGTGTGGGAAAAGGGCAGGGTTGGGGCAAAGAAAAAGAGAGATAGTTACAGGGCTTTGTGTTTGTGCCTCAGATGGGAAGGAAAAAAAAAAAAAGGGAGGGCCAGGCAGTGGTGGTGCACGCCTTTAATCCCAGCACTTGGGAGGCAGAGGCAGGCAGATTTCTGAGTTCGAGGCCAGCCTGGTCTACAGAGTGAATCCCAGGACAGCCAGGGCTATACAGAGAAACCCTGTCTCAGAAAAAACAAAAACAAAAAACAAAAAAACAAAAAAAACCAAACCAAACCAAACAAACAAACAAACAAACAAAAAAGAAGGAAGGGAAGAAGGTAGTGCCCACGGGACTAAATAGTGACAAGGCGTGGGCATTCCAATTAAAACAGGGTTTGCTCACACTGGAGTGGGTGGTGGTATTTTCTGGGGTTCTGGAATGGGCACCTTGGGTTTAGGGTCATTTTGCCCTCTTTTCAAGAACCTCCTTTGTCCTGGAGCTGGGCTGATGGTAAAGGGCCCATGCCAGAAGCTCCAAGCTTCTCTGGGCACAGTGGCTTCCTGGTCTTGGTTTGGCTTGGTTTCTGTGCAAAGGAAAATTATGACTCCTGTTAATTTTTATATCTTTAAATCACGATTTCCTGAGGTTTGTGTTTCAGGCCAAGTGAAGTAGATAGCTGAAGAGAGCTTGGGTAATTCCGAATAAAAATTTCCTGGAATGATAATTTGTGTAAAAGCTTCTAAGGAGGCTAACTTTTATATTTTGACATGGATTGGATTGGTTCCCTGTTCAGCTAGAAATATATATTAGCTGTGTGCATGGCTACACTGATATTCTAAATATCACACGCAGTTCTATTTCAACTCCTGGCAGCCCAATAGTGACTTCTGTGTGAGTACACTTCCAAGAGACATACTTGGATTGGTGGTCAGCAAAAGTCACACCCCCGCCCCAAAGATGAGTCAAATAGAGGAGAGGAAAGTAACATGCATTCTGGAGGAGGTGAGGAGAAAAAAAGAAGAGAGAGATAGAGAAGGGGAGAGGGGCCAATAATGGAGGAAGAACTATGGATGGGTGAGAGGAGAGGGGGTGGGGTGAGGTCTCTAAGGTCAGTGAAGCCCTGACTCCTCCCTCAAGCCCAAGTGTCTCTCCAAACAGGTTCAGGTCCAGTTTCAGGCGGTCTCTCGTGCCTCGTGTCCAAGGTCCCCCAGGGGCTTAATTCACTCCTGCCCTCTCCGCAGAATGACTTTCGAACCTGGGAAAATAATTGCATTAGAGCAGATTACTTAGAACCGATAGTTATCCGTCTTCTGCTGTTCGACAGAAGTCTATTAAACTCGGCACAGCCATTACCAGCTGAGCTCTAGAGCGCGCCTTCATTAAGAAAATTAAAACTGTGTTTTTCGAACCTAAGCCAAGCCTGCTCATCTCAGGAGTCAGTGGCCACCCCATGGGGTTTCCCTGAGCCAGGTTTTTGCCAGAATCAATCTCTTCGCCTCTTGGACTCGGCAGGTCTGGGTTGGAAAGATTGAGTGTGGTGACAGTAGGTGAAATGTTGGGATATCCCAGCTCGAAGAACTCCATCATTCTTCTTGACCCTGCCTAGCCTATGGCCTCTTGACTCTTCTAGCATGGGCCTTTACCCTAGGCTTTGCGGTTCACGGTAGGCACACCTATCTGGGCGTGGCTCCGGGACACAGTATAAGGGATGCGGTGGGATCTGAGGGGGCTGCGCAGAGCCAGGAACTTAAGCAGTTGAGTGCCTGAGTCTGGATATAGACCCAAGTGCACGTGTGTCCCACGCGTGCGTTCGCACCAACACTGCAGCGCCTGCTCCCTCCATCGAATGACACAGAACAGCTGCGACACTAGAGTAGCCAGTGAGCCTTTTGTCCACCCAAGCGCAGGCAGCCCGCCAGGCAGTCAGACAGGCGGTGGCGTGTGCCTCCGACCCTTAGGTCTTGTCCCTTTGGCAGACTGCTGGGCCTTCGGGGACCTACTTGGGTTTCCACTTTGGTTTGGTGACACAGCCTTATGAGTGCCACTTGGAGTCTGGCGCCACTTCTCTCTAGCTTGGGGCAGAGGGAACAGGTGGGAAGAGTAGGCTGCCAGGAGGTCCCATCCCCTCCTCTCTCCCCAGACACCCCAGGTTTCCCGAATCTCTGGTAGAGAGGGGGCTCCAGTGCAGGAGAGCGGGGCACTCACTGAGAGAGGTTGAGATGCGGCGGCGTCTGGAACTGTGTGCAGCTGAAAGAATCATTCTTTTTCTTAAGCACGGTTTATTTTATCTTTTTGTTGTTTTGTTGTTGTTGCTATCTGCATCTCTTTGTTCGGCATTTTGCTTTTTGAAATGGTAATTATTCAGGACCCCTCCGCAATGTTCACCCAATTCAAGTTTCTAAGGAAAACATAAGGGCTTTTGCGTATGTGGAGAAATTCTTTCTTGGGACTCTAGGGGCAAAGAGCGGCTGCATCTTTGTCAGAAAGCCCAGTGATGGAGTGCTTAACCACCTTTTTCTGTTAAGTGTGGTTATTATGGCATCAGCATTCAGATGCTTGGGAGCCGTGGGGGCAGGAGGTGGGGGGGGTAGTGACTTGAAAGTGCACAATATTGATATCTAATTCTCTTTCCCACGAACTCAATTTGATACAAAAGCTTGCAAAACTTAAGTGACAGGAGTCGGCTGATAACCGTGGACAAGGTAACATCGTTTACATCTGCACAACTTTCAACCGCAAAACCACTGGACGGTAAAAAAAAAAAAAAAAAAAAAAAAAAAAAAAAAAGTTCTAAGCAAGAGGGAAAACTAATGCCTCATATTAGTGTTTTCTTTTATCCCATGGAGGTATCATTTGATCCCGTTTCTTTTGTAGCCCAACTGAGCAAACTAGAAGTGAAGAGCAGTCTCTCACTAGCAACAAATCCAGGGTTTTTAAAGCAGGTTCCTTGGATTTTTTTTTCTTTGCCTTTAAAGCAAAACAAAACAAATTTTAAAAAGAGCGCCATTCCTCCTGGAGAGTTAATTTTGTTGCCAAAATATAGGCATGGGGCTGTTAACAGCCATTTGAGAAGTCTTAGTGATCTCTTTCTTTCAGTCATAATCGTTTAAGATTAATGGCGGGTATTTTCTATCTCTTCTGGAGGACCTTTGTGTCAGTTTTCTTAGAACATTGACCAGACTGCCAATGCCTCCCAATTTTATTAAGCTGTATGTAACCAAACACAGTAGGATTTCTACGTTTCCTCCATCGGTGAATGTGAGAGTGTATTGCTGATGTGCTTCTTGCTCTGAATTCAGCTACAGGGAGGTCCACTCCCTTGTGTTTGTTTTATTGTGTTTATATAGTTACAGGGACAGCTATTCATTCCATGGGCGTGCATATACCTATACACACATATATTTAAGACGGTCTATGTGTTGTGCAGTAACTTCTCTTGCACTTTACTGAGCTTAAAGGGGACCTTTCAAGAAAAAAATCAAGCGCAGTGGCAGACTTCCTCGGAGTAGAATATACTTTTAAAGTAATGCAATGAACTTCAAAACAGATTCCTTCTCGTCATAATAGCTTGCTTGAAGGTGCATATTTAAATCTATCTCAGTCATTATAGTAGCCCCTAACAATATTACAAGCGCAGTTGCACTGAAGTATCCCTGTTCTGCCCAAAAGATCTGGGTTGGCTCCCACCACTGCCTTTTCCTAGAAGCACCCCTTTCCGTGGGGTCCCAGGGTGCCTGACCCAGACCTCCAACATCCACGAAGGTGGGTGAGAGGCTGAGATGTGAAAGTGGACTCTGCAGAGGAGCCAGGGTAGAGAATGGATTGCGCAATCCAAGAACTAGAAGCACTGGGGAGGAAAGAAAGGAGACGCACCTTTTGCAAATGCTCTTCTCCCTGTCCACCGTTCTTTCCTTCCCAGAGCCTCGTTCCTCAGAATTGCTCTCAGAACCCCCCCTCCCCCCCGCAATCTGATTCTTTAGAATCAAAACCAAAAACTCCCCGAGAAGCTAAAGTCGTTCCGCTTGGTAGATTGCCACGTTTGGGGTGTGCGTGGGGGGGAGGTCCAACTGCGGTGGGGAGACCCTTCTACACTGGGTTGCTTTGTCAGCGTCTTCTCCCAGAAGCAGAGGCGATGGAGATGGGTCGCGTTACCTGTGTGGTTTGCGCCTTCCACCCTGTGCAGAAATCCTAGGCGAGAGTAATCTGGACGCTAGAAGTACGCTGCTGTGCACCAAACCCCAACCCTCTGAAACCATGCGGCGCACCTTACGTGTCAGAGAGACGAAGTGCCTCCACTCCGGTGGAGGCTGGATATCGGGGTGCTTCAGCAGCCCTGTCCTTGCCCAGCAAAAGCGAGAAACAGGGCCAGGGAAGAAAATACGCGCATGGAAAAGACTTGTTTGTGTATAGATACTGTGACGACTACGAAAGACACACAAGACACACACACACACACACACACACACACACACTTTGAATGCTCTGGGATTCTACTGATGTGTGCAAAAGGGGTTACCTCAAATTGAAAACTGCCTAAGTTCCAAAAGCGATTCCTGAAGACTTTTATAAACCTGTGAAATTTCCCTCAGGAGTTTGATTTTACAAGTATGAGAAATATTATTTGGTATTCCTTGTTGCCCCTCATCAGATATCTGTTTTCAATAATAATAAAAAACTCTTCTGTATTGTCCATTAAAATATATCTTTGGAAGGTAAACCTGCAAGGAGGAAAAAAACAAACTTGAGCAAATCCCCCACAGAAGATTAGAAAATGTATCCTTTTGCTTAGGCATTTGGTCGTTTATTCCCTGAGGCCAAGTGAAAGGTGTGGGTACTTTCCTATTTTATTATTATTTTTATCATTTATTCATTTAAATGTTCAGCCTTTTGACAAGCTATTCCCTTGCTGCAGAGGGTGGGAGTGGTGGAAAGGGTAGGTGGAGGGTGGGGGGCGCAGAAAAAACCCATTGGCTTC
>NW_022196897.1:101001567-101006123 GCF_008632895.1 Mastomys coucha
CTATCCCGCCGCGGTCTGCCCTGCTAGCCAGCAGGGGGCGCTCTGATGTTATCTGTGGACCAGCCCTCGGAGCGGCTCAGAGCTGGTGACACAGGCTTGGCGGTTTCACGCAGCTGCAAGAGGAAGTGGGAGGAGGATCACAGTTCCTAAACCCTCAACAGCGATTCCACTCGGCTTATTTACCTTCGGCTCGAAATGTATCCACGTTTCACTTCAACTAGTTTAGTGCTGCCGCTCCGACCTCTTTTCATCTGTGTCTTTACAGCACACGTATAATCACCCCTCTTGAAATATATATTAATGCAACTTATTAGATGCGACGATGAATAGTCAACATTTTTTTCGCCTGTTAGTTCCGCTGATCCAAGCAGGATTTATTTGCAGGTCTCACATCCCGGAGTCATAATGCGCCCCCTACCCCAACCCCCCCCTTAAATAAAATTGGTCAAATGTTGACAACCTGTAAGACAACCTACCACTCAAGATTAGTGATGGGAAACTAATGAGAAAATATCAGATCGCCCGGCCCGAGGGCTGCCAATTAAATCTTCGCTGATTGAAAAATAAAAGCGGACTTGGGGTGTGAGCCCAGCTCAACTTGAACTATTAATTTAACATGTTGCCGGTCCGTGCCTTCCCTCACTCCACCAGCCCCCCACCCACCCACCCCAATCCCTCAACCTAAAAGCCAAATGTTATTTCTCGAAATTTCAAGAGGTCCAAATCAGAATGATCATTTCTAACACGGTAAATATTAGCCCTTTAAGCAATATGATTTAACTAATTAGAAAATTTACATCATTAAGTCTCGGGGAGAGAAAAAAGAGAAACAGATCTGCCAATCATTTTAAAGGAGACAGGCACTATTGAAGTGTGAAGAAATCGGCTCTAATTCAAAAAGGCAATCGGGCAGAAAAAGCCCTCAACATTACCCTGCTAGTTATTAATCAGAAAGGGCCCTCTCTTCTCCCTGCACCCCTCCCCTCTGGGCACTGAGTTTAAGTTCGTTTTTTTGCCAGTGGCCCATGTCATATTTATATTGAGGTTTTGTCTGTTAAAGGATTAAAATTTGAAAATGTTTCAATATGAAGAAAACAAAATCCTCAAAAGGAAAAAAAAAATCCTCACAGACTGGTAAACTTGTTGTAATGCACAATTCTCACACTCCCTATTTTTATTCTCTCTTCCCATTAAGTTCCTATTTTGAAACCTGCTCGGTGAGAACTAGATAGTCTTTGTGTTCTGCTCCCCTCCCCCTCCTTGTACCTCCTCCTTCCTCCAAAGCAGAAACCTAGGCTGAAAGCAGAAAAGTACAAATACATTAACAAAGCCGGACTCCCTTGATAAAAAGGCCACGGTCTAGGCTTACAGTCAGGAGTCTACGGAAATGGGGATCTGTCGGTGGGTCTGCAGACGATAAAGTGCACTGAACATATCCCCCACCCAGATATAGGAGTCCTATGCAGGGTGTAGTTAGAGAAGAAAAGAAGGCAGGTAGGTGAGAATAATTTTAAAGTGCACTGTGTGTGTGTGTGTGTGTGTGTGTGTGTGTGTGTGTGTGTGTGTGGCTTTTGTCTACCTCACTCCTTTTCTATTCAGCTAAAACAGCAGCCTCATTATATGTAGGTTCCCCTTCCCATCATACTTAAGCCCTCCGTTCACCACACACATAGCCCTTTTCCCAGTCTTCTCATTCCCAGCATATTAACTGAGTGAATTGCAAAGGCAACTTTCTGAGTGGATCCTGAGATGTTCAGGCCCTTCCCCACACCTCTGAGGACTCACTTTTAAACCATCTTTGGGTTAAAAAAAAAAAATGTAATCCTTGAGCATCCGATTCCCTTTTGTTACCTCTTTTTAAATGATAAAGAAGGCAGGAAGACTCACTCTCTGTCTCTCCCTGGTCTCTGATGACAGCCCATCACAGCTCAATTTTCCTTCTCTCTGCTTTTTAAAAAGTTTCTCCACACCGCTTTCCATCCAAATCCCTGGGCCTTGGGACTCTCAGCTTTGGGCTTTTTTGGGCCTTCGGAAGCTCAGCAAGTCCAGTTCAATGCCACCTTGCTGATCACTAGACTTCAAGTTTTCAGGAGAGAGCAGTAGCAGAAACTGGGCTGTTAACACAACACACTGAATTCTCGCCAAGAACTTTTACTCGGAAGAGAACTTTTACTCGGAAGAGCGAGTGGAAGGAGAAAACATCTGCAGTGTGCCCCTGAGGGTGGCTAGCGAACTGGGACAGAGGCTGGCTACATGTCAAATATGGCAGATTTTGTGAAAGGGTCTTTCTGAGGTACACTTTAGGGAAAAGACTAAGGGGGTTGGGGCACTGGAAAGAGTCTAGAATCTTTCCGAAATGCACCTCTTTTTCTGGCTGTCCCAGAGCAGATGGGAGTCTCTTGTGTTTGCTTCTGAGAAAGATTAAATGAACACTTCTGTCATTTGAGGGAGGTGGGACACAGAGAGGTGGAAATACTCCAGACAATGGCCTCTGGCCATGCAGGGCTCCCTCCCAGTGCCCAGTCCCCTGCGGAACTCCGCTTACCTTTGTAGCTGGTATTACATCTGAAACCAGTGGAAGGTTCCTGGCTAGACGTAAAAGACCCGGAGAGTCAACGTCTCTTGGATCTACTCCGAGGCTAAGAAACATTACAATAAAATTTACAGCGCCTTTAACAACTCGAAAGTAAGGCATTAAAATTCTCTTTAATTGAGAAAATATTGATTTTTAAGTCTAGAGAAAGCGAAATCGTAATTTAGTGGCAAACTTTTAGGCTAGAATATAGCGAGTTATGCCACCATATAATGGATCCACTCTTAATCCACACACAACGTCACATCTTTAATTGCCCTACTTTGTGAAGTGATAAAGACAAAAAGATAACCCGATCAAGGCAAATGCTTTATTTAAAAAAATATCTAGAGAAAGGGTCTAGAATAATTTCTTTTTCCATTTATGTATAAAAAGAATTGCCTATCATCTTTTTGAAGTAGGGGAGAAAGGTCCAATGGGGAGAAAAGAAATAAAAAGAACGGAAAACCACAGACCAGTCTAAAAGCCACTCACAGTAGCAAATCCGTTGATATTCTTTACCAAAGGAGGAACGAAGCCAACGCATTTAGAGCAAATGCATTCACAGGCAAAATTGCATCCTCCGTGAACGAAACAAACCTAGGTCTATTTTGTTACTTTATTCCCGGGTCCTGTGGAGGGGGCGGGGTGTACAGAATCCATTGGTGGATAGAGGAGGGGAAGAAAATCAGACTTTCTGTTATTTCTGTATCGGTTTTTGGTATTATAGAGGAGTGAAGAAGTTTTTGTGTGGTGGTTTTTCATTGATCAGTCACTCTGAGCTAATGTAATTATCCTCATCAATAGGACGCTGCAGAGAGAATCATTATGTGGGTGACATTGATAAATGACCGCCCAGGAACGGCCCTCTCTCGGGCAACCCCCACATCTGACCCTCCCACACACACAATGTAGTCATAGAAACACCTACAAGGACCTAGAGCGCCGCCCCGCCAGAGGCCCGAGAGGGAAGAAAAGCCTCGGGCGGCGTGGTGGGGGCAGGAGGGGGGCTTGTCCAGATCCCAAACTGTTGCAAGACAAAACCAGCCAGCCTCCTGCGGGACAGGCGGAGTGCGGGAGGGGGACTGTCCCCACGCGGCCCCCCAGCTGCCCAAGCAGAGTTGCCTACAACAAAGTGCAAATCTGCCCTGCAGACCAGGCAGTCCATTCCTCCACACCTTTCTCTCACGCGCGAACTCACTCCAGGCCACCAAGAGATGCTCGGCCAGGCACACCCTGCAGGAGGATTTGGCAAAGGAGTTTAAGGGTCAGGCCATCAACTTGCAGGCGGCGGATTCTCACGCGCAGCCCCCCCTCCCCTGCGTTCAAAACACCCCAAACACACAACAAACAAACCAAATACCACAAAGGCAGAGACTGGGCGACACCTCCCCTCTGGCGCTCCTGTGTTATTTCCTGAGTGACCCCTTCTTTTCTCTTCACCTCCTAACCCAGGGCCTCTGATTATGAGATAATGGATTTTGTGATTGTTCCTGTCTGGGGGGGAAAAATCCCCCACCGAACCCCGCGTTTTTATCTTTCCACTGTTTTATTTAAGCCAATGGGAAAGTATTGAGAGCGGTAATTGATTCATAATGATCCATAAATCGGTGTCGGAAAGTGGGGGTAGGGCGGTGGTGCGGAGAGAAGGGGACGATGCTGTTTATTTATTTTATTTCTAAAGCCTCAGCTAAAGTAGCTTTGACACTGTTGGGGCTGGAGGGGAGGGGCCGTTGGGCTCTGCCGGATCATCCATCATTCCTGTCACCCAGAGTCTGCCCGGAGGAGCAGTAGACGCAATCTCCCTTCTGTCTCTACAGCGAAACTATTAATATTAAAACCTCCCTTCAAACACTGCCCCGACGGTCCCCATTCTCATCACGATTTGACCGCAGAGTCCAGCGCTGCACCTTTTCTCCAGCCCCGCTGGGACTACGGGGGGCTCCCCACACGCACGACGTCGGAAGTTGATCACTGCAAAAAA
>NW_022196897.1:101006167-101008667 GCF_008632895.1 Mastomys coucha
AAAAAAAACCACGGTTGCTTGTCCCCCTCCATCCGTCTGCAGCAGGTTTGTCTGTACAACAGACACTCGCGACGGGGAGGCCGTCTGCACGCAGGACCGCGGGCCGGATCCTCCCTGCTCTTGGCTTGTTCCGCAACTCGCCTGCCCTTGGACCACAGGGTGGCCGCTTAGTTGGGGCCACTCGGCCATTTAAACAGCTCGAAAGAGGACCCTCTCGCAAAGTGGCGACTTGTAGCAGAGGTCCAGGTTCCTTATCAAATTGCTGGCCTGCAAGACTAATGGAGAATTTGCGGAGGATCCCTTTGAAGGAAGGGCCCTCCTTTTGACAGCTGCTAGAGATATTAGCCACATTTCCCTTCCCAGGTCTGCTCCGGGTTAACAGGCCCGCGGGAGTGGGAGGGCGAGCCGGCTAGGAGGACCTTGATGGGCTGGACAGACCCATCCAGGGAGTTGGAGTGGGGGTTCGGGTGCTGACCCGAGGTTAGCGTTAGCGGGAGAGGAGCAGCATGGAAGACAGAGCCTCCTCTGGACTTTTCTTTTTCTTTAAAATGTGGCTTCTTGCTCAATTCCCAACCCTTAACAGATGGCGACTGCAGCTCTCTCTCGGAATTTCTTGAAGAAAGGGAAACCTTTGGAGTTTATTTCTGCTTTTGCTTTTCCATATAAATAAAAAAGTGTTTTTATATTACTCTTGTTTTGGAGAACATAAGCAATTTTATTCAGACTACAGTATTTCCTTTAACACTATATGGTTGTCAAAACACCATTCCCAGTTTCTTTGCGTTTGACAGCTGAGTCTTTCTTAAATATACCCAAATCGGAACTCTTTATACTAAATAGTAAACCCGAGATAGGAGCAAGCGCCTTCTGAGGTGGTATAAAAAGCACTATAAAAATCGGATAAATTCATCATCCCTCTGTCAGAGAATGGGGTGGGGGTGGGGCAAGAAAATGCATAGATATTACCACAATTATCACTCATCTCCAAATATCTGAGGTTAAAATTAGCATGATAGGATACAGATTGGCCAAGATACTAAGCTCAAGATGAGTCTGTGAATTCAAACTAAGGCTCAACAACTCTGGGCTCTACCCTTCCTGGAATAATGTAATAACTCCATAAAACACTTTTTATAAACATGAGCTTGTGACCAAGGAAATCCTTCAGCATTTACCTTATGGAGAGCAATGAAAGAAAAGCTGCCAGTATATATATATATATATATATATATATTTCCTTTCAACTGATGTGAGAGTAAGTTTATAAATGAGGAACTTGTCAGAGTTTACATCAGAGCACTTAAAGCAAACATATGCAAATATTTAAATTGTACGGAAAAGATTCCATGTAAAATGGACCAGGGAAAGCACGAGGGAGGGAGGCTCTGTGTTTTACAAGATCAGTGTGTTTGTGTCAAGCACTGCTATTTCTAGGTTTAAAGAGCAGTGCACTAATTAAAGTGATAAATGCACTTATAAAATTTTTACTTAACAATATAAAAGAAAACAATAGCAATTTATACACTTGCTCATTCATATGTAGGGCTTCCATTAAGGCTGTGTAGAGAGGAGACAGGGCAAGGGCTTGCCTGAGAGGCCACTATGGACTGCTTCCAAGTGTAAGTTTGTATGGTTAGTGAGCTCTTCCCCTACCAAGTCAAATCATCTCTCCACCTCCTATTTATTGTCCCCTTTAAGTGGAGGAATCGACATTTAGGAGTCAGGAAAGCCTAAGCAGTGTGTTGATTTGGAAACTCTGTGAGTGTGCAGACATCTTAAGCGTCTACATTTTGCACACTTTAGTAGACACTGTACAACATCAACAAGCTGTGCCTCTAGATTACCAAGTGAAGCTTTGAAAACGTTATCATAGCATCTCTGTTTTTTCTTTCCTTTCCTTTAAGAAAAACAAAAATGAGCCACCAAATTCTCACACTTGCTTCCCTGTACATGGAGAAAGCACCCTCATTAGAAAGATACCACTGTATTATTTGTATTAAATATTAATGCTTAAGCACTCTTCTAAGCTTAGAATTTCCAACTCCATAGAAATTGTTTGCTTATCTATAGACATCAAATATAAGCTTAATTTACAGAGTCAACAGTATTTGAGTAAGATGGAATACATCATGTTTGAGCACACACATAATGTCTTATGATATAAAATTAACTTGGAATAAACCCTTTATTCTACTGGTGGATGCATAGGCAAAACTTTATCTGAAATTGCTTTTTAAAACACCATGCAGCTATAATAAGATAGGCTGGGCATTTTGAAGGTTATTTCTCAAGCTAGCTATAACACACATAATTTCATACCTTTTGAAGTTTCTGTTGATGAAACCTAAGACTCCAAACACATAATGAAAACTACAGATGATGACTACAGATGTTGCTAAGTTACATCTTAAATATGCTCAACTTCCTTAGGGTAGGGGTGGGAATGGGAAACCATCACACACTTTCATCAGTGCCCAGTAGTTGCATCCTGCAACCTTCA
>NW_022196897.1:101013667-101052426 GCF_008632895.1 Mastomys coucha
TTTTGTTCTTATAAACTTTTTTTTTTTTTGTATGGAGACCACACCTCCTCAGGAAAGTAAGGGCATTGCCCATTTCAGAGCAAGATGCTCAGGAGCACATGGGCATGGTTCTGACAGCTCTGGATAATAACTGTTTAGAGAAACTGAGAGGCATTGTGAGAAACCCCCACATGTATTTCAGCTGGATGGATGGAATGCATTTTAAACAAAGGTAATAATCTTTTAATAAAAAATAATGCCGGCAATGCATGTCAGGCTTTAATAGAATATTATGAATAGTCAAAGCAAATGAATGGGCACAATGAGTTTAACCATGTAGGTTCTGGCACAGAGAGCAAGGCACACACCAAGGAGTTGTGGGTAACTAGAAAATGAGAGTGTGCTAATGATTGGATGCAGACAGGCAAGGAGTAATTCCAGAGTTCACAGTCAAACAAACTGCTTGTGGCACAAAGGCTTGGGCCCAATTACCAATTCAGAAAGAAAAGCAAAAGCGGTGGTTTCAGTAAGCCCGTTCAGTAGAGTCGGGGTGGGAAATCTCCAATTAGCACCAATTAGTGAAGTTGCTTCCTAGAGGAGAATTCTGGGGACATTAAAAAAAAAATTCTCCCAGAATGCCTGCTGGAAATACTTATTTACCAGGTGATGAGACAGAGCCTTGAAGGAAAATTTGAAGAGGATTCGTGCCCATGGGATATGGATACAGATACATGTTAGAACTTGCCTGCTCGATTTGACTGGTCAATCATGGGCTGCACTATTCTCCTTCTGGCATTAATAAACCTGAAACAGAAGAAAGAAGTCTGGTTACCAACCTCTGTCTCCATGGTCCATGAACAACTCTTGTGAGCACTGTGGAGGGAGGGCACACCGAGTCCAACATCTACTGTAAACCATCTACGTACCTGACGGGCAGCTGTGCCCTTTGGTGTTCAAAACCACCTGACTAGATTATCTTGGGGCCAAAACCAAGCCAACTTGCTACTAATTTTCAGAGGACACGAGTTCCCCAGGAGAAAGCATCTCCACTCCTGTGTTTGCTTTTGGAACAAGTAGGAACCAGGTTGCTACACAGACTGGATGATTTTGCCTCTTTCCCTGGACCCCCCATCCAGGGGCGACTCAGCTTCTCTTCCAGCTGGCCATAAACGAAGCCCAGGCTCTGGCACTCGGCTTTCACAAGGTATTGTTAGGTCAGCAAAGCCATCAATTAGGCTGTCTGAAGTTTTATCACCAACACAGCAGTAATAAGTGCTGGCCCAAAGACTTCTGGTCTTAGGCAACTCCTGCAGCTTAAGCCTGTAAAGTTAGGGGTCACTCAGAGGTCAGTGCCAGCTGGGGGCGGCCTTTGCAGCCAAAGCAGGGACACCCAGGGCAGTGGATAAGCTAACTGCCAACCATAAACTCAGCCACCTTTCAACCCACTCGAAAGCCAGCCTCAGGTCCACATGGTTGATATTAGGGCCCGGGAAACGGTTTCCAAATCAGGTGGTTGCTGATTCCCAGGAATGTAAGGAGCAGCGGTTATTTTGTCTAAGAAGCCTGGATCTAATTTTGTTGAAAATCCAAAAATAAGTGCCTACTTCATGTTACTTTAATGTTTAATAATGCCCATCAAATATTCATGTACAAACAGAGTAAGACAATAAGAAATCTCCTTTATTTCTCCAAATTTAATAAAAACAAAACAATTTTCTACCATTTGCGAGTTGCCCTTGTCCCCCTGCTTTTAATGATGGTATTTCCCCACATGTATGAACTCCTGGAAAAGATTCAGTGGCCTTGCACTAAGGCTGGGGAGGGGGCCGGTGGTAGGGAGGTCCTCCAAAGTGCTTTCTATTGATAACATTTGTTTTTCAACAACTCTCTTTTCAGATCTTTGCATATGGGGGACTTAATGATTAATGTATCCACCTGGGGCTCCAGGCAGGACCTGAAAGTTCATTCTCTGAAAACTTCTCAAGCATTGGCAGTTAAGTGTCTTGGAGGAGGACAGAGAGCCCACACAGGCCTCCTGTGAGTCCTCTAGTAAGGCTAAGGCGGGATAAAGCCAAAGGAGGCTTTTGTGTATGCTGGTTGCAAAACAACGAACTTTTTTAGTATTTAAGAAAGAGTGTTTCAGTCTTCAAAAATGTTCTATGGGTTGGCTTTGGGAAGCGAAGTGCCAGTAGACTCTTAAGTTCGCACAGGAGAGTTGAAACTATGTATATATCTCCCTCCTTCCCAGTTGCTGACCAGAAGCAGCCAAGCAACCAGTTCAAAGAACTATCTCCATCACACCATTGTTGTCCTATGCCTAGGAGGTCCCTTTCTTATTTCCCCCTCCAGGGGTTCTTCTCAGGGGTTCTATTAAGACCAAGCAAGAGCAGGCTCCTTTGGTCTGTCTTGATGTTTCTGGTAGAGGGGCAGTTCCTCTTTTTCTTGTGTTACAATCCAGTTGTGTGGTGGGTTGTCTTGTTTTTGTTTTCTCTTAAAGGTCAACCCTTGAGGTGAAGCAAATTGATATTCCCCCTCCCTCTTTTGAGTTTTCTTCTTTTTCTTTCTCTATTATTTACATTTGGAAATTGTACTTTTCTCTCAAACACTCCCTCCCTCACAAGGCCGCAAGGCATCATGGTTCTTAGTTCTCAGCAGGAGAACTCCACACTGTCTTCAAACAAATAATTACTGAGAAGGTTAGAGGTTCACTCGCAGGTCATTTCTTTGGATCTTCATCAGAATGTTTACGTTAGTCAAAATGGAGGTCCTCTCACAAGGTTGTTCAATGGGGATGATGCAACAATACAGAACATTCAGAGAAAGCATCCTGTGCGCTGGCAGGCCTGTATAGAAGCGCTGAACTTGGCAATGTCACCCCCACATCACATTTTCAGTGAGCTTTCATGGTGTGGACTGTACGTTCACTAGTGGTTATGCTCATGGCCTTTCTTCGCTCACTCCTCCTAACAGGGTTGAAAGAAAGAAGCCCCTGAGCGTTTTCATGGTGTGGGGTGATCCTTTTTCAGAGAGTCATTAGCGATTTTACATTCTCCTGTGGGCCCCTCGAAGCCTCTGTGGAGTTTCAATCACAGTATTTTGGGTCCCAACATTTTTTCATACTTCTAATGCATTCTTTCAAATCATACAGGATTTGAAAAACATATGGGCCCCCATTTTTGCTGTTGTTTTCTTCCCCCAGAAATCTCTGAACATGCAACTCCTGCCAATTGTCAACTTCCATAATCTCAGAATAGCTTAACACCACCATAGATGTTATTTTATTAAAATTAATATGTATTCACTTTGAGAAAAAGTGTGGTCTTAAAAATTCAAATGACAGCTCTCCTCTTTGCTCATGCTGACAAGCTATAGGCCACCATCATTTAGAAAATACTCTCAAAAAGAAGTAATTTGGAAATGAAAAAGTCAAATGAGGGATGATTTTTTTTTTAAATTCCCACTGTGAACTTCTATACATTTTCCCCTAGATGATTTGATATGAATTCTTTCCACTTCCTCTGATTCTATTTTAAGAATGACTTTTCCTTTATGTAGATAACAAACATAACATCAAGTTTTGATTCGACTTAAACTCTGAAGCATCTAAGTTGAAAAGTCAGTCCATCTTCAATCGTCCAAGGCCAGACCTCAATTCCTATGGAAAAAATGCAACTTCCTGCTTCAAAGACAAGAGCCTTGTCTTTAAAAGACTCAAAGGTTTCTTGGATATTAAATGGGTCTCACAAAATAACATTTTGATGAGTTAAGTGTAAATGAATCAGACACATATGGATTAAGTTATCCCCGCATTTCACACGGGTTTAAAAAATAAGGGGAAAAGAGGGTCTTGGCAAAAAACATTTTGGACTTTGCCAAACCCAAAACATTTGAAAAATTGCTGAAGACATCCAAGTAACCAAAATGCAGCCAGCTGCACCCAACTTTAATGAAACCCCCCCCAAGTTATCTCCAACCCAAAGACGGTTAGGTTTTTCATCTGTATCTCATATTAAAAACAAAAAAGAAAAAGAAAGAAACAACTCACTAAGTTTTAATGTCATCCCAGAATGGTTTTGAAGTTGCAGACATACAATGTACTGCTTTATTAGTACAAACAATTTAATTCTAAGTTATCAAGTTTCCTTAGATGTTAAACAGTTTTTTTTTAAACTCTGAATTTTTTTATAACTAGTGTAGGGAATGTGTTAATACATCTAGTGTCTTCTCCAGATTTTCCTTAGGGAAAAAAAATTTCACTAGCCTCATTGTGACTCTTTTTAAGGACTACAGATAATTACCTTAGTGACTCCCTAGGGGATGAGTACCCCAAAGTACACTAGTTCTATTGATTTGTATTGAGCAAGAAGTTAGTGCCCAGGCTCACACAAAAGCTTCCAAGAGAGTCTCCTGAGGCTACTTGCATCTCTAAATTTTACTTAAATAGAAAATGCATTAGTATGTACGGTCCTTCAAACTTATATACTAAGATTCTTAGCTTAAAATAACTTAATTATAGAAATAAATTCAGTGGCTTTCCAAGAATCAAGAGGCTTTCTAAGTCAACTCAGAGATAAAAAAAACAAAAAAACAGAAATCAAAACAAAATAGCCTCCCCATCCCCAGTAGGTTGCAAGGAATGTATTCTAGACAGAAAAAAAAAATCACTGAAGCCTCACCTTACTCCTGCTGGAGACCACCAGCTACCACCTCAGGAAAATCCAAATATTTTAGCTTTGATGCTTTCCCTGACCCCACCTGAAATCTGACCACTGAGTTTTCTTTTAAAGACTTCACTCCAAAGCATAGCTCAGGTTGACAGGAGTAGACTCAGGTGTCCTTCCCGATTGTTGCTTCATTCCCCCACCCCTTTTAAATGGCTGGTAAATCCCTTCTTTCTGGTTCACTAACTTCTTGCCACACCTGGCAACCAACTCAGCATTCCTTTGTTAGAAAGCACAGGTCTCTCTCCCTGCTTGGAACGCAGCCAGCCCTGAACACTCTGAGGAGGGCTGGATTTGAAGCTCTCACTTGGATGGGTGTTGTCAAGGAAGAGGCTTGAACTGTTGACAAGGGATCAGATCAATCTGGAAAAGGTGTGGTAGGGACCTTGGTGACAGGCGCCTGGTTCAAAAACAAAACAAAGCTCTACTTTGCACTTTGCCTAGTGGCAGGACTCCACAACCAGCATGATCCTGCTCGGGTGCTCAGGATTTCAGTGAGGCTTCAACCTTGGGAAATCAGTTAGCCGTTTTTATTTTTTCTTCATATTAAACAGACACACGTGCACAAACACACACACACACACACACACACACACACACACACACACACACACTTTATTCTGCGTGCTTGTCTTGGGTTGAATCATCAAGTTAGGAAGGTTTAATGAATGGCACATCCAAGGTTTTCACTGGTGTTTAGACGCGGGATTTTTTCCTGAAGACAACTTCGAGCATAGTGAGGTAAATGCATGAGATTCATACATTTAGGACACATTCACAGATCATAACTAATGTCCCTGAGCTAAGGTGTAATTATGATTGGATAGCATATGAGATTTGCCCACACCTGTAAAAACATGCAAAATAAATACTCATCCACTTCCCATATGAAAACATAATGTTAGTGTGGAAGCACGAATGTTTGTAGCCTTACAAAGTTGCCTTGAGTGGGGAGAAGGTTCATGTGGCTGTGAAAGGCCCAGATCAAAGTTATCAAATGGGTGAGAGTCCTTGTCCATAGCTGTCTGCTGTGGGCTTCCAGTGCTTTATGCAACCCTCCCCTAAAGTTACAAGGACCTCTATAGCTAGTCACTAAAATAGTCAACCTGAGCACAGGCCTCTTAGGTATTGCCCCACATTTTAAACCTTTGTAAAGAGGAAAAAAACAAACAAACAACAAACCCAAGGGGCTTGTGCTCCTTATAACTTGCCTAAACCCCAGTGTGTTTCCTATCTACCAACTAGGGGATAACTGGACCTAGGCTGTTTTGAATACTGACAGAGATCATGTATACTTGATCTTGGCATACTGCCTAGTATATAGTGAGGGCTCACTGAATGTTAGCCTATGGTCAGACTCAATGTTCCTAAAAGACTCTCTTCCCTTATAGATAATAATTAAGAATAGATGAGTAACTACTACAAATAGCAGACTGGGCTGATAACAGGATGAGAATGTGGTTTGGCTCTACAAGTAGCATGTGACAGTGTGCTACGGTCTTAGTAGAGTTCAGAATTTAATATGAATAAGTAACTGTGTGTGTGTGTGTGTGTGTGTGTGCTTGTGTGTGTGTGAGAGAGCGGGGGTGCACATATGTGTGCATGTGTGTGTGTGCGCGTATGTGAGTGTGTGTGTGTGAGTGAGTGTGTGTGAGTGTGTATGAGTGTGTGTGTGTGTGAGTGAGTATGAGTGAGTGTGTGTGAGTGTGTGTGTGCATGTATATGAGTGAGTGTGTGTGTGAGTGTGTGTGTGAGTGAGTGTGTGTGAGTGTGTGTGTGTGAGTGTGTGTGTGCACGTATGTGAGTGTGTGAGTGAGTGTGTGTGTGTGTGCACGTATGTGAGTGAGTGTGTGTGTGTGTGTGTGTGTGTGTGTGTGTGATATCAGCCACCAGAACAAGCATCTGCTTGAAGGCGATGTTCCAGAGTGGGCTCCTTTGCAAGCACATCCTCTTAGTGGCTCTCTAGATCTTCCCTATCCTCAGGACTAGTCGCTTCCACAGGACCTCCAGAGTATTAGAAGTGCAGCAGCCTCAAGGTGCCCCGCCCAGCACTACTGTCCCCAGATCTGCACTTGAAAGATTCTCCAGGTGACCTCTTCACATTTGTACTTGGGAGGCCTGCAGTGAGTGCTCTGCCTAAGAACAGAAGGTTGCAAAGTTCAAGTTTTAATTGTGACTCTCGTGGCCGCAAACATTGCCTACAGGATCTAGCTTCTTTAAGTGCCTCAAATCTAAAAAGTCTTTTAATCACTTGCCTCAGATAACAAACAATTTATAATAATGATTCATTTTACCCTATCTGTAACTCTTAAAGTAAAAGCCTGGGCAATAAGATGTTTTTGTGAAAACTGTCAACAGAGGGTTTCTCAGGAACAGAGAAGGTGGCATACTACTGTTTGACAGTCCCATCTACTTCTGTACTTTTTGAACTTCAGTAATACATATGATTGTTTTTTATTAAAGGGATTGTGAAAGGTGATGGAGAAAATTGGGCATCTTCTCTGACTGAGATTAATCTGGACCATTTAGTTTTCTTATTTAATAAAAGGATCTCAGAAATTTCCTCTTCCACAGGGAATTATCTTTTATTTCTTTTTGAATGCTGAGCAACAACCAACATAATTCCATTAGCACACTCACACCCAGTGGTATGTAAGAGAACATCTGAGCAGGTCCTGACTTTGAAGTACTGCTACTCTTACAGAATGCTATTCGGTTATTCACAGATGGCTATTTATCATGCATTATAAAAGTGATCTTTCAGAGTTACTTGAAAGCAAGGGAGGAGAAAACACTCAAACTTCCTTAGCTATTCATATCTAAGATCTACCCTCTTAAAGACAGAACACTAAGTCAATAGACATAAGCAGTACTATATTACCTCATCCTGTACATGATTTATTACAGATAGAAATCATTGAGAAACTGAATTACTTTGAATGTTTTACTACTGACATTAAAGTTCCAGATTTGGTTACCTGCACACCTTATACTGGTCCTGAAAACCACTTTCTACGGGCACAGAAGATAAATCTATAACCCCATCATATAATCCCATCAGCCTACAAAGAAACAGTGGCCATTTTCAAAATGACCAGTTCCCAGCTCTGAACCATCTGTCTGAAGGGGCTTTGAAATGTGTCCAGTCTCACCTGATAATCAGTTGCTCTCATTCACAGCTACTTCTCATCATGGTCCAAGCATGTGCTAATTCACACTAAGCCCTGATCCTAACACAGCTTGTATTTTTTTTTTTTTTTTAATTTTCATGATCACCTTTGATTGACGTGTTATCTCAGATTCTACTTCTCAGTGGAACTCACCTAAGAATTAACTGGCCAAAAATAGACCACACTGTTTAGCAATTATGTATTCCAGAGGTTGGTGGAGGTCAAGGGGCAGTCCCATGTCCTATGCTATGGATAGGTCTCTGATTAGCTTGTCATCTGCTTGGAAGAAGATGTAGGCTGATTCTCTCTTATAGTGGAGCGGACCAGCTGTTAGCTGCCTGTCAAGCCCTCAAGTGGACAAGAAGTCCAGGAGCAAGAATGTCATTCCTTTGATCTGGCAAGGAGCAGCTGCTGATTTATAGAGTGGGACTTTGTTCTTCCGTTCTATTTTACTTTCTTTCCTAAGGCAGAACCACAAAATCCAGGAGAAAAAAAAAAGTGCCTTTCCCAGCAACATCAACAAGCTCTGACAACTACAACAGGGTTTTTCTTGGCCCTAACAAAGCTCTCAGGCATCTCCTTTGACGCTCACCTTTCCCCCTCCCCTTCCCCCTACCTCCACCATTTTTTTTTTTTTTTTTTGCAAGTGGTAGTTATTGTTTAATTCAGCTTCTGTAAATGGAATGGACTGTGGCCAGCAAGCCTGGGGCATAAACACACCTGTATGAAAGAAGCCTTATTGTAGCAACCCTCTACAAGCAAGCTCACATGAACCACACGTTCCCGAGTTCAGAAAGAATGCTCCATTTTTCCTGACAGCAAATTTTACCCTAAGTGAGTTTCTATTTTTGGTGTCACCAACCTATGATGATCACATTTGAACCTTTCCCTCTCCAATGGCATTACACTTTTTCAATCAAAGAGAAAAAAAATGATTTGCTCTTTTTTTTTTCCCTCTGAGAGCAAACAGATGCATCAAAAACGTTTATCTACTATCTATAATATCAATCATTGAAAGCTGACTTAATGTCCAGAAAGGCTTTAGCAAATGCAATATCCAAGATGCCATAATGGTGATTTCATTACTACTGATTTATACTGACATGCGTTTCCCTGAGTAACCTATAAGGAAAAAAAAAATCAACAACAAAATAAGCCATGTGCATTTTCTTGCTGGGAATGAACTGGTTGCAAAGGTCTGATTTTGTTTTCAACAGTCAGAAGTGCCCATCAACTGAGTTGGACATGGAATAGCAGCATGAAGAAGTCATCATGATCTCGTCAGTTGTAGGATAGTGAGAAGTCAGCAGCAATTTGGTCACTCTCCCCATCCACCCATACTCGTCCCTACATTCCCCCACATAACACACACACATATCCACCCATACCCCCCACTTCCCTCCACCCTAACCCCCACACCCCCACACACACC
This sequence comes from Mastomys coucha, assembly GCF_008632895.1. NCBI lineage: Eukaryota > Metazoa > Chordata > Mammalia > Rodentia > Muridae > Mastomys > Mastomys coucha. The sequence continues at coordinate 101,022,970 of NW_022196897.1, forward strand.
CATGCACATACCCATACGCACACACATACACACACACACACACACTTGTACACTGCACATGTGCAGGGCAATAAACTTTTCCAGGGACAAGTTCTTTAATGGCTATCTAGATTCTTTTGTGTTCCTCCAGAGGATGGTGAAAAATAATACAGATAGGTATTTATACCTATTCCTTCAAAGGTAGAAGGCTGGAATGGTGAGAGGGGCTATTATAACTTGGAGAGGAGGAAGAGCTTGTTTGCATTTAATCAGGCTCTGTTCAGGCTTCTTCTGTCTCCTTTCTTGTGTTCAGAGGGATGGGGGTTTATTTAGCTTGATTCCTGGCTTTATCCTTTGGCCAATCAGAATGTGTTGAGCACTAGCTTTCTCCTCCATGGCCATTCTCATTCAGCAGCTGTGTCCTCTGGGGTGTGTGTCCCAGTGATTGGCTTTGTGGGTGGGGAGCTGAAAACAGACCTTACACATATACATATAATTGTTTCCCTCCCGAAACAATTATGAGGAATAATTTTAAGGGTCATAAAAATCTGTACATGTGTCACCAACTGATAAGATGTTCAGATTGTGCAGTTATCCTCAGCCAAATTCAATGACATGTGGGCATCGTAGGTAAATACATCTAAACATTTGAAAATGCAAATCTTGCCTTTTGAGATTTCTATTCTTCACATGCACAAAAACAAACTGAAAAAGGGGGGTCACAACTTGAGAAGACACAAGTTCTTAGAAATATCAGTGCAATGGAATCAAATATAGACATAAGAGGTTTATCAGCACACATGGCTGTGCACAAACACCTGTAATCCAAGCACTGGAGAAGTGGAAGCAGGGGACAGCAAGTTCCTGTAGTGAACTCAAGCTAGCAAGGGGCTGCAGAGCAAGGGGACAACTAAGACCTGGGGAGAATAGCACCCATGCAGAGTGCTTACTCAGTGTGTATGAGACCTTGGGCTTGCTCTCCAACACCAGAAGAGAAGGAAGAAAATAACCAAATTCTTAGAAGGGAAAGGTTGAAGCAGTTTGAAAGAGCATTTGGAAATAAAAGCAAGCAAACAGACAAACAAATAGAAGGGAAGAAAATAAGGCACTGCTTGAAGGTACCAATCCCACCAGGGGTAACTTGGAGAAGTGAGGAGGGTAATTATGATTGGCTGGCACTTTCTGCTGGGTTCTGGAGATACCTGGTGGCAACTCAAAGGCAAGCTGCTTGGGCTTCTTCAGGTAGGTATAAATTGAATCTCCGAAATTCTTGAATGGAGAAGTGAGGCTATGATGCTTCTTGCCGGAGACCTTTTCCAACAGCCTAGTTGTGGATGAACTGAACTGACTGGATGAGAACAGAGCAGCTGAGATGGAATGAAACTCTTGGGCAATGCAGGGGGTGGGAAGGATTGGGGAAGGAGAAGGGGAAATGAGACTGGACTCCACTTAAGATGCTAGCAATGAAAACAGGCAGTCTGTGACTTTTAGAACGACCTCTGTGTTGGACCTTTCTGGGAAGGAGGTTATGGAAAGGGCTTTAGGACAGTGCATCTGAGAGTCTGCATTTTGATATGTCATGGTGTACAGTTGATCAAAACTGGCCATTTTGCCTTTTAAATTCTTATTTAGGGTTCACTGTAGGGTGAGGCACGTTGGGTTTCCTGATATCACCTTTGAGTTGGCAATGGAATTCTAGAGCTGAAAAGGTAGGAGGCCATTCAAGATGAGGACATAAGAAATGTGAAGCCCAGGGAAGAAGTGACTACTCCAAAACCATCTCTCCTCTCCATATTTATAAAGGTAGGGATATTCTAGATCATGAGCAGTAAGCTTAAAAAGCTGGCTGCCTCTGAAAACATTCTGCCTTTTCATATACCCCAAGATTTTCCCAAGTCCTTCATTTGATTGTGTCTGCTGGCAAATAAAAACCTCCCAGGCAATCACTTTATTTCTAGGAGAACTAGCTTGTTCGTTTTGAGTTCTGAGATGATCTGAGTGACCAGATTTAGAGGCCTATGACAACCATATACATGTCACACGGTGTAGTGTGACACAAATTGTATTGCCTTAAACTTAGCATGTGTGATTTTAGTAATGGTATTAAGAAGGTGTACACACACACACACACACACACACACACACAGAGTATTTTTAAGCACTTGCATAAGAATCAAGGGCAGGTTTTTCTCGAGGTGGTGACAACTAATTTAGAAGAGAATTGATGGGATCGGGTGTTACATTTAAAAGGGACTCCATTAAGTCTGATGGTGTCCAAATTGTGTCCTTCTCACAAACCATATTTTTCTTTTTAAATGGGCTTTTAAGGTGAAAGACACCGCACTTCGGCATACTCTAGGTGTGGAGACAAATGGTTCACAAGTCTCTATTCTTCAACTCAGGGCAAATCACTCCAGGACCCGAGATCTAAAGCACTTGGAGGGAGGGTGCTATGCATGTGAATGTCCCCACCAGAGTTTTCATTTGCTTCAGGGGCCCCTTTTTCTGGAGCAGCAGGGGATGTTTCAGAAGACCAGATTGGCATACCAGAAGCCTTTGGAGGGAGCAGGCTCTTATCCTTTCCTTTCTCCTGCTGGCTTAAAAGAAAGGGCTTTGCAGAGGACACGTTGGAAAGGTGGCAACATTCTTGGGCCTTTTTTTTTTTTTTTTATCAACACCACTTCTTTCTTTAAGCTGCAGTGGGTCTCTTGTTTGGGAGGCTGAGATTTTAGCACTTTTAAAGGGAGGCATACTCGAGAAATCTCCCAGGTGTTAAACTTTAGAGTGGCTTCAACCCAAAATAGGGTGGGGATGGGCAACAAAAGCTAAACAGGAAAAGTCAAGTGCTACTGTGTCTTAAGGCGTCTTAAATATGCACAAAATGATGCTCCTTCTATTTAAACCCAGGGCTCTCTAACCATACAGGCTGCCCGTGGGGGTTAAAATCAAAGGATTAAAACAAAAAAAAAATTCCATACATCCCTCTTTAAAATATTATAAAACATAATTCTATCATTAAGCAAAAAAAAAAAAAATCTATCCACAGACACATGGCTTAATGTTCTCATATTCATGATGTTCAAGCACCAAAGACTTAATTTTTAAGTAAGATTTCCAGATTGTTTTTTCTTAAGAGCAAATTAAACATCCTTTGCTTGGATTAACAATCAGGTAGCCTCCTGTGTCAGGTAGCAGAGATGTTACACAAAGTGTTAACAATGTTAACAATTTTATTAATATTGTTAACAATGTTAACAATATTATTACCCACAAAATTTTTAGCATCATCCCGTAATCATAAAAGATGTAATATTTACTTTATAAACCACAAGAGACCTAGCAAAACAGAGGCTATCCTGTGTCTGCTTTAGTCCTTAAACATTTTAGGTTTAAGGGATTAGTGGATATACTCCCCCAACTGCCATTTACAAAGGAATGAAAACATCAACCTTTGATTCTGAAATTTTCTATAGAGCTGTAGGTACAACCTAAATGTACCATAGTATGAAAGGGTCTTTAGAGCATATCTAGGCACCACATCTTTTAGTAAGACTTCCCAGCATAGTTTAACTTAACTCTTACAGATAGAAATACTGGCATTTGGGTTGTCTCCATCGTCACAGGCATATAAGTAACATTGCTATCCAGTAAACACGAAATAATTTAGTGCTATAATTGTTTTGACTGTCATAGATTTTTGAATCATGTAATATACAAATAATCCAAGATTAATTCATAAGTTTAAAGTTAATATGCTAACCAGCTAGGGCCACACTATTTCTTCCATCTGGGACGGTCCTTCCTTCCAGAGCCATCTGGTCCACACATCATTCAAAATTCTTATCAGAGAGCACCTCTTTGGGGTAACTTTGTTGCGTAATCTGATTAAGAAGCATTTCCTGCGGCTGGGTAGTTGGCTCTTTTGCCTGCTACAGTGCAAGGGCAAAGACTGAAGTTTGGATTGCCAGCATCCATGTTAAAAGAAAAGAGGAGAGAAAGAAAGAAAGAGAGAAAGAAAGAAGGAAAGAAAGAATGAAAGAAAGGAAGGAAGGAAGGAAGGAAGACAGAGAGAAAGAAAGAAAGAGAAAGCCATGGTGCTTCTATATGCCTAGTGCTGGAGAAGCAGGGGCAGAAGGATCCCCAAGATTTGCTGACCACCCAGTATAGCTGCAGGTTCAGTTACAGACTCTATCTCAGAAAATAAAGTGGGAAGCAACAGAGGAAGATATCACAACAACCTCTGGCCTCTGTATACAAGTGCATATACATACAAATGCAAACACTTGTATACACACACACACACACACACTCACACACACACACTCACGTGTGCACATTCTTAGTCATTAAAAACATGGTTACTGCAGCATCTATTCAATGTAATTACCAGAATTTACTTCTCTGAATTTCACCTAGTTGATCTTATAGAGAGTATATTTTAGTTCTTTGCTATCGACCCCTGCTCAACTATCCCCAATGAAATGTTTGGTGAATATACAACTGAACAAGTAAATGAAAATAGGGTTCCTTCCCTCTAGGAAATCATTTAGAAGTGACAATAGAAGAACCATTAGGGAGTCTCTTGTCTGTATCTCTATCTCTTTCCTCTCTCTTTTTCTCTCTTTCTCCCTCCCCCCTCTCTCTCACACACACACACACTCACACACACACACACACACACACACACACACACACACACACACACACACACAAGTGCTGTAGCTAAATCTTTGATGAACGATGTGCCTTCGAGCACATGTGCTAAGATGGCACATAATTCTACCTTCCTGGGTCTGCTCTAAGGAATGTCAAACTGAGAAATAAGTGGAGACTCTAACCCAGTACAAGCTGTGACTCTTACCTGGGTGGTGGACAGCCAGGTAAATTCTAAGTGCAGAGGTGAAAGGGAAGGGACTCCTCTAGTAGAAATGGAGTCTCTTGCTCTCTCTCTCTCTCTCTTTCTCTCTCTCTCTCTCTCTCTCTCTCTGTGTGTGTGTGTGTGTGTGTGTAGCATGGGACAGAACTGGAATGAGATGTCACCACTGTGGTGGATACCCACTCCGGTAAGAAGGCATTGTGAGTGTCTGTGCTGGGGGTGATAGAAAACATGAACGGACGATGGAAGGCTTGGGATGGAGAAAAGAAAGAAAATCTTTTACATGAATTAAACCCTTTTAAGGATTTCCTCCCAGATCTGCTAGAATGAACACTAGTTAGTTAGTTAGTCTCTCAAAAATAAGAATCCCAGATCAAGTACTATGGGATTATGGCCACTAAGGTAACAAAATGTAAGGTTTTTCTCATTTCTGCTGTGAGTTGCTTCATGACTCTTTGAAGACTGATAAACACCCTCTGCAAGGACTACAAATCAATTCTTGACAAGCTCCTGGGGTTTTCAGGGGGTGCTGGGGCTCCCAGCTTTGAGATAAACCACAGCATTCTAATTTCTCATGGAAACTACAATTTAAAGCCATCCACCAATGGGAAAGTGGGATTTTCATCTTCCCCAAGTTGGAGTCAGATGCACAGGCCACTGGAGGGCCTTGTGCTAGTCACAGAGCTGGCTGTCTCTTACTGGAGTCCACCTCCCAGTCAGGAGACATCAAAAATGCCCTGGCTGAACAGGTGCTTTAGAGCTTCCAAAGTAACTTAGAAGTGAGGGGATGAGTGTAGCTTAAGGAATTTTCTCAGTGTTTCCATTTCTCACTCACTTGAAAATTTATTATCAATTGCTATGACTAAATTTCTATCTCAAGATAACAATGAGAGACAAACAAACAAAGAAAATTAAACCCAGCAGCTTTAAGTATAAGATACACATTATAGGGCTGGTAAGATGGCTCAGCGGGTAAGCCCAAGGCTTGCCACCAAGCCTGATAATGCAAGATCTATTCTCAGAAGCCACATGGTAAAAGGAGAGCAATAATTCTCACACTTTTTTCTTGACTTCACATATTCACACCTCCTCATGCAAAAGAATTAACTATAAAAATTAAAATATTTAAAAAACAATAATATATATAGTGTTGCAGGGGAAAATATTAATATTAATCAGACTTGTGACTGGGCTGTAGCCAGCAGCCTCTACCATATACTGTGTTGGGATATTCTCTTGTGTGACAGGTAGGAGAGGGCAGGGAGCACTTGGAGGGATGATTCAGGGAAGGAGACAGTGAGAGAGATGGGGAATGAGGATGGGCTGCTTTGGATAATGTATTTCAATGTACACCAAATGTTCCTTGGCCCCCACCACCCTCCAATCAATTCCACTTCCTTGTTTACAGACTCTTCACGTACAAAATCATCTTTTCCTGATAATTGTGTTAAACACCAGCTGCCTGCCCTCTGAACCCCGACATCCCGGGATGAGGTCAATGTGGTGACGGGCTCTGGTTCCATAGGCAATCTTGTCATTCAGGCTAAGAGCAGTGATTCACTCACAGGAGGCAGAGGGAGTCAGTTGTTGGGCTTATTGACTCCAGGGAGCATGGCTACTCTATCATTACTGTGGAGTGCAAACACGCCGGGCTCTGTTTTGGTCCCACTTAAAATTACTATTTGCCGTGAAGGATTGGCAAAGCAATTCTTAAAATGATGGGGGTGAAAGCCAGGCAAGCGCCATTACGAGCTTTTCCTTCCGTTTAAGCAGAAGTAAGCATTCTAAGAGGCTCCAAGCCTGACCCACTTATTTAACCTTTTATTCAGTTTGCTGTATTAACATATATTAACTGGCTATATAAGCCCTAGGAGGGATAAAAACCTCATGACCAAATTATGGTTCCATTTTCATGGGTAACCTCTCCTTGGGTGGAAATTAAACTCCAATATAAATACATTTTAGGTCTACACAAAATCAAGGAGGAATGCCAAAAAAACCCAAATGTCACCACGGAACAGTTCTGCAAAGACCACAGCAACTATGGAGTGGTTGGAAAAACTGTACACAAGAGGACCTATTGGAAGGAACCAAATAAATTTAATTAAATAAGTTACAAGATGATTTTGCCGTGTCTTATCTACTCCCCTTGGTTAATATCCATGACATACTGATGCTGCATAATCGCTCTTATGGAATGCTGCAGCTCAGCGCCCGTAATGAGCTGCCTCTGCACAAAGGCAGTGAGAGTGGTTTCCCCACAGAGTTCTCTTCTCAATTATTTATACTTGCTACACTTTCACATAATGGCAGTTTTAAAATCAAACAAACAAAGCAAAGCGTACAATAAAGGACAGGGACAAGAAGGAGCAGGGACCTTTTTCATTCCCTTTTTGAACACCAGAAAAGGACAGGCAAGCCACAGAAAGTCAACTGGATTTGGATCCCAGGAAAGTCTCAGGGGTCCAGCAAGCAGAAGACATCAAAGCATTTGGAGACTGCCACCTTGGTGAGGGGTTTAAACAGCTCTGCATACCTGCGTGGCTCTTAATCTGTCATCTAGAAGCATATGGAGGAATGCAGTCTTTATTCTTCCCCTTCCTAAGTATGTCTGTAAGAATTCCTTATCAGAGAGTCTGTCCTCTCCCCCATCCCAGAGTGAAAAAGAACACACTACAATTGTCAAAATGACATCATGGTGGACAGAAAGTGGTGTGTTATTACAGTCACCCCTGCAGAGGGGGACAGGCTTTTTTTCATGTTGGTTGTGTCCACTGTCCACTCTGGACCTTTGGCCTCCCACTACAAAACCTATGGACAGGAGAAAGCCAGTCTCATTCACAGCCCTCTTATAAAGAGGCAAAATAACACTAGGGGACTATTTAATGCTAAATTGCTATGTTTTTCTTTTCTTTCCTTTTCTTTTTTCTTTTCTTTTCTTTTCTTTTCTTTTCTTTTCTGTGTGTGCCTATTTGTGGAGGTCAGAGGTCAATGTCCAGTATCCTTCTCTATGACTTCACTAGCTTATTTTTTGGGACAAGTTCTTATCTACTTTTTCTTTTAATTTCTTTTGCAATGATGATGATTATAATGATGATGTGATATATGTGTGCGTGTGTGTGTGTGTGTGTGTGTGTGTGTGTGTGTGTGAGAGCACACGCGCGTGCATGCATGGACACCTTGTATGCTTGTGGAGGTCAGAAGAAAACTTTTGGAAGTGGTTTGGATTTGGGGACCAAACTCAGGACATCGGGTCTGCAGGGTAAGGTCCTGTTCTCTGCTGCTGTCTCATCTCCCCTGCACTGACACAGATTCTGTCACTGAACCAGGAGCTCACCCATTTGGCTAGGGCCTCATTGGCCAGTGAGCCCCAGGCATCCTCCTGTCTCTTGTTTTCCAGTGCCAGGGTTCCAGGCAAACCCTATTTTTGTTTTTTCCCTTGGTGTTGTGACTGCACCCTGTCCTCAGCCCTCTAGTGTTATTCTGATTTCTAGTTTTAGACTCTAGAAGGAACCATTTACTGTGATCCGGAAGTTCTGCTGACTGGGTCTCCAGTAGTGCTCAGTAAACAATTCGGAGCAGACGTTCAATCTTTGGCAGCTGGGTGACTTCACAAGTTAATCCAGACACATGGTTAAGAAGCTTGTCTTTCATTTAATAATTAACCTGTTCTTATTTTTACACTTATTTTACTTTTATGTATGGGCATGTGGTCTGTGTGCCTGTGGCTGTGCAGCTATGTGCACTTGGACAGGTATGTGCACCCGTGCTTGTGAACTCATGGAGGCCACGGTGGGGTGTTGGGTGCCTTCCTTCTGCTATCACTCTTTCCCCCGTACTTCTGAGGCAGGGTGTCTTCCTGCACTCTGAGCTTGGGCTTTTCAGCCAGGAGGAGCAGAGATTTTTAAACACTAAGAGCAAACCTGACCAGATGCAATTTTGTACCTGCATGAAATCAGCAACGAGTTTAATGTTTTCTGTTAAACTGTTTCAGGTTTTAGGAAAGAGTTAATACTGTCTTCTGAAGCAGTCGCCCTATCCGCTGACAGCCACAGATGTATTTGTAGAGGAAGGTATCGATAGCAATGTCAGGAAATATAGATATTGTGTTATCTACTAGTCATTTCAGGATAATGGTATGTGTGTTTGTGTATGTGTGTGTATGTGTGTCTCTGTGTGTGTGCACCTCTGTGTGTGTGTGCTTATGTGTAGGCATGTAGAGGCCAGAGGAGGATGACAGGCCTTCCTCCATTCCTCTGTACCCCATCCTTTAAGACAGACTCCCACTCTCACAGAAGCTCACCATTTTGGCAAGGCAAGCCTAAGAGCCTGACTCCACTCTCCAACACTGGGGCTATATGCACAAACAGCCACACCAAGTTCTTAACATCTATGCTAGGTATTTAAACTCAATCTTCTGCTCCCACAGCAGTGTTCCTACCCACTGAGCCATCTCCACAGCCCTTCAAGATAGTTAAATAATGACTTCCTTAACAGAAGTAGCATCCCTGAAAGGTTAGAAAAGCATAATTTAAAGCCCTTGCTAACTTGTTTCTTGTAATATGCTTGCACACATACATTGAATGTACACACACACACACACACACACACATACACACACACACACACAGACTTATTTCGCATGTAGACTGTATGACTTTAAATCTTTCCTGTTTTGAAAAACTCAGGGAAACTAAAAATCTTAAGGAGATCCATGTCATCCCCTACCAAGCACAGAGATACTATGTCAGAGAGAAGAAGGGAAACCACAAAGAGCCACAATCCAGTGACATCAACAGAAGACAACAGCTAAGACAGAGATTGGTGCCAACATCTTCTCATGTTTTTCCAGGATATCAGTATGGCCACTTAACTCCTATAGCAAACTCGTCCCAGCTACAGAATGTTAGGGTTGAGATACGCTGTGTTTAGTAATTCTTTTCTTTTTGCCAGAGTGACTGGCAGTATCTGAAGACTGGCAGTCTTGAAGTTATGGATTCAATCATGTTATCAATTTGAAAGCTAGTGGAGCTTAGTGGCATAGGTCTGTAATTCCACTTACCCAGAAGGCCAAGATAGAACGATCAAAAGTTCAAGGCTAACCTGGGGAAATTAGTGAGACTTTGTCTCTAAAGAAAGAATAAAAAGAGGGATGGTGCTGGGTACAGTGCTGTGTTCTTGTCATCTTAGCCTTTGGCAGACAGAAGAAAGGAAATTAGGAATTAGATGTCAGTAGCTGTATAAGAAGTTTGAGGTCAGCCTAGATTACATGAGACCTTGTCTCAAAGCAAACAAATGAACAAACAAACAATTAAACCCAAGAAAAACAAACTGATCAAAGTAGCAACAACAACAACCAAAGTGGGCTAGGGTTGTAGCTCTGTGGCAGAGGGGGCTTGCCTAGAATGTGAGAGGAACAGGTTCAGACCTTATCCCTACCTCCCAAAGTCTGTACATAGAGCTTCTGACATTTTGACCTTCAACACAGAGAATGACCTTTCTGTGTTAATGTATAGATGTGAACTGGGTGACAGGTGATGGGTGGCAAGGGGATGCAGCTGACAGACCTCCCACCCCACTGCCATCTCACCCCTGCTGTCAAGAGGATTCGAAACAAAGCCTATCAGAGACAGATGGACATCTGGATGGACAAGCACACCCTGCAGCACTTATAACACACTGTACAAGGAGGAGTTAAGTTGGGTCTACGTGAAGAGTTGGGTAGCTTTGTAGTTTCAAATATTGGAAAGATTCAGAAGAGAGGTCTCAGATGCTGGGAACAGATGCTGGTATGCTTCAAAGGCAGTGAAATCCAGTTTAATGGTAGATTATAGATTCTTCGTTTTGAGGAATTTAAAGGGCAAAACCCAAGCTAGGTGTGGTGGTTTATGCTTGTAATCCCAGTCCTTGGGAGGCAGAGGCAGGAGGATATGAGATTCAAGGTCAGCTTTAGCTTCATATCAAATTTCAGGACAGCAAGGGCTACTTGTTAATTCCAAGCCAACCGGAACTCCAGACTAAGATCTTGTCTCAAAAAACAAAAACAGAGCAAAACAAAAAGGAGGGAAACCCAGTGAGAGGGCTCTTGCTGTCAGAGGCTTGCATAAGAGGCCTGTGGTCCTGAACTAACAAATGTGATAGATTCATAAGAACAAACAAACAAGCAAACAAGCAAACAACACACAACCCTTGTTTCCCAAGCTTTCCTCAACTACTGGCAATGCGCTCTCTCTTAGTAGACCCGCCAATTAACCAAACATTAAAGCAACCCACAGATCTGTTAGTGGCTTTGCAGAACAAACAGAAAGATATGTGTTGTAACAAATCACTGTTAGAAACTGTTTGAACCAGAGAGTTCAAGAGACACATAAAACTAAACAGCATGGAGTGCAGACCATGCAAGCAGCATGCAGTGAGCTGCACAAATGCTCAGAGGAAGCAAGGGCAACCCTAGCTTGCCTTTCCCTCAAGTACCAGGCACTGGAATCTGTGTCTTTCCACTTACTCAAGACAGGTGCAGATCTGATAAGAGGTTGGCACGCACAAACTGAGCCTCCTTTATAATTTGTTTTGCAACTTCCCTTTCTAGATAAACATTGTCCAAGTACAACTCTTAAAAAAAAAAGTTGTATTTACTTGTCCTGTGGAGATTCCTCCCTGCCCCCCCTTTCTTCTAAATGTTCCCTCAGGATGCTGGCTGGAAAACTAGAAAAAGCTTGGATTTCAGCTCTGGTCTCCAAGGTATTCTAGTGTTCGGCTGGGCCGTGTGCTGGGAGGGAAGCTCTCTACCTTGCTGATTTAATTAACAGGATTCTTTTCATTATTGTGGGGATTTAGTTTCTTCTTGCCTTTCAGTGTTTGGGAAACACTGATTTATGTTTTATATTTTGAAGGGAAATTTATTGTTCTTTGACAGCTGAGGTTCTTAAATCCCTGGCACCAAAGGGACCCTGGGGAGGTGTCACAGTTGCCTAGCCTAGCCTACCTACCTATACAAAGTCATCTCAAGGGCCCCCCTCCAGAAACGAGGAGAACCATCAGCTGTTCGACCAACCCACTCCTCCCCCTCAACCCACTCCTCCCCCAGCTGATCATTACACCAGCAGGGGTTGGCCCATTCCCATTTATGAACAGTGGCATTAGTAGGTTGATCAGTAACTGCGAATCACCGATTCATTAAAGTGAAGACAACAGCCCATGAATTTGTGAACTCTATTTAATCTCTTGACTAAATGGAGCTCATTGAATTGTTAGAATGTACTCTACTCATGATGATGCTTATGACTGATGCAGAAATCATGGCAAATTTTCTAAGTATGAGCATGCACAGGGAGAAGACTGTAAAATAGAACCCTTGAAATTAGCATGGTAGAAAATCCAGCATGGGCAGCCATCACAATTTTCTTGGAGTACTAACCACCAAACTCTGGCTTGGGAGGGGGAACAAATATGTTTAGTAAGAACTTTGGAAAACGTGTTAGCTAATTTATATTTCAGGTTCCAATTAGTGGCCGTCATTAGGTTGTAATGCAGATCATCTTTTGCTATGAGGGCTTCATAACTCATTAATTTACTCCCATGTATATTCTCATTACTGAATTTTATTGGACTATACAATAAGTGAGGTACATATATATATGCATCTTCTTATTTAATTCTCAAAAACAAAACAAAACAAAACCACTGAAGTAGGTATGTTTAGTTGCTATTTTCTGTCCAGTGAAACGGAAAGTTTAAAAAAAATCCAATACTGTGGCTCAGTTTCCACAGTCAGTAGCTGAAGTGGGCTCTGATGTACATACATATCCACAAGGTCGAGGTCTAGGAAACCAGAAGTTACAGCAGCCATCCTTCGTTTAGCTGGCATCCCCAGGCAAATTAGGAAAATGGAGCCACCTTTTATACCAACAATGTAATTCAGAGCCTTGGTAATATTCCCCTTTTAAGAAAGTTTTAGACCAGAAATTTTGTCTTATCTAAATGCATAAGTGGGTACATTCTAAGGTAAAGTCTAGAATAAACAGAAAGAGCATATAATTCTATACTAGTTTAAAATTTCAAAATCTTTAAAAGAAATTAACATGGGGTTGTAGTTCAACTCAGAGACATAAATAACCATAAAATCTGCCTTCCCTCTGACTCTGAGCCCACCAGCTCCAAGCTAATGTTCTCATTATTAAGTTCTGTTGTTATATGAGGATTTTGCTTTTGAAATGTGAATTATTTTTATTGATTTGGCCTGTCTATCAGGGTGCAAAAATGCAAATAATAACTTTCTCTTACAAATTCAGGCTTCTTAAAATCTCACACAAAGACAAGTTTCTGTAGGCAGTCTTGTTTTAGGTAAAATGTTAGGAAAGAGGCAACAAGTCATTTTTACAATGAACTTGGCCCCAAAGAGTTCCAGACCAGTGGAAAAGGGGGAAAGATCAGAGCCCATAAGACACAACCTGATTGTGAGCCATCCATGCCAGGCATAGGCTGGGGGTCCCTACACAGGGGGGATTTCAGCATGGTAGGCCTCTCTCTGCTCCTTCAGCACTACAGCACCTATCAGGAGTCCCATTACCACAATGTACATGGTACACTCCCCTTCAGATGATCTTGATTCTTCTGGTTCATTTCCTCTCCCTTATTAATAGTCTTTGATGGCTTGTAGAAATTCTAGAAGGCACGATACTTGATCCCTTTGAACAAATATTTGTTCAGTGTCTGCTGTCTCCTTGGCAGAGTGCTCAGATCTTCTTCGGGAAACATAGAGAGGAAGAACATGTATGGGGGGGGGCACTTGCAAAGTGAAACAAAAGCACTAACTTTGAGATTAGTTTCTTGTCCTTTAGGACTCTAAGTTTAGTTGGAAACACAGATGTTGTAACCCAGAGAAAGCCCAGGTGCGGAAGCGTAGGGTTGAACTTTGGTGATGCCACTATAGTAAGGTTTGGGACAAACTCTAACTTTTAAGGTGTTTAAATCACTTTAGCTGTAAAATGGGAATTACAAGATCTGCTCCAAAGCTTTGACCCGAAGATGAATTGTGAACACCAACCTGCATTGTAAAGTATCAGGCAGTCACCTGAGAATTACTGGGACACACCTGAACCACCCTGCAAAGCAATGTTCACTGCTTTATTCTCCTCTAGGCACGTAGACTCAGAAAGCCTGCGATTTCAGTCAAGAGACTATATCAGCACAGAGCAATGGAATTTCAGGATGGAGCTAGCATGGGCGAGAAGGAAGCATGCATGGGGACTTTTGGTCTCTCCTTGAAGGATTCTGATAGCAAGAAGTAAGAAGCTCAGGAGGGATACCAGATTGGGGAAATCTCTCAAACAAATGCTAAGTCACATAGGTGCTCTTTTCTTGTGTGCTTTGTAGAAAAGTTCCTGGGTTGAAATTGGGAGGTAAATGTAAACCCTTTTACATTTACAATTTACAATTTCTTAGCTTTGTGACTGACTTCTCTCTCTGATTCACCATTTCTCAGCTGCAGATGGGAGGTGCTACCCAATTAATGGAAAGATTTCATATTCAGCCAAGGACGGGGAGTATATTTGAAAGATTATAAAGTTTGATGATTTTTTTTAAGTCTTGGAAAGATAGATAGAAAAGTCTCCAATATTGCTAAAACAATACTGAGTAATGTCCAGGTCCTGCCTACAGTGATCCACTTGTGGAACTTATGTCTGTCACTTGAACATTGGAGTGAGTTTCAGAATATATCTGAGCTGTTTGTTTTGATTTCAGGTTTTATCTACAATGCTCCCTGGAACATGGAACAAAGTAGGAGTGTGACACCTGAATTTAAGTCCTTTTGTTCAGCTCTGTCTTCTGAGGTTTTGTTTCCCTTCTCACAGTGGCACGGATAGGCATAAATACAGAGAGTGGATCTTTATTTACAGCTCATAAATTATTTAGCTAAAATCTACAGATTCAACGCAATCCCCATCAAAATTCCAACTCAATTCTTCACAGACTTAGAAAGAGCAATTTGCAAATTCATCTGGAATAACAAAAATCCCAGGATAGCCAAAACTACTCTCAACAATAAAGGAACCTCTGGTGGAATCACCATCCTGGACCTTAAGCTGTACTACAGAGCAATTGTGATAAAAACTGCATGGTATTAGTACAGTGACAGGCAGGTAGATCAATGGAATAGAATTGAAGACATAGAAATGAACCCACAAACCTATGGCCACTTGATCTTTGACAAAGGAGCTAAAACCTTCCATTGGAAAAAAGACAGCATTTTCAACAAATGGTGCTGGCTCAACTGGCAGCATGTAGAAGAATGCAAATTGATCCATTCTTATCTCCTTGTACAAAGCTCAAGTCCAAGTGGATCAAGGACCTCGACATGAAACCAGATACACTGAAACTAATAGAAAAGAAAGTGGGGAAGAGCCTCGAGCACATAGGCACAGGGGAAAATTTCCTGAACAGAACACCAATAGCTTATGCTCAAAGATCAAGAATTGACAAATGGGACCTCATAAAGTTGCAAAGCTTCTGTAAGGCAAAAGACACTGTCAATAGGACAAAACAGCAACCAAAAAATTGGGAAAAGATCTTTACCAATCGTTTATCTGATAGAGGGCTAATATACAATATATACAATGAATTCAAGAAGTTAGACTTCAGAGAACCAAATAACCCTATTAAATATGGGGTACATAGCTAAACAAAGAATTCTCAACTGAGGAATACCGAATGGCTGAGAAGCACCTAAAGAAATGTTCAACATCCTTAGTCATGAGGGAAATGCAAATCAAAAAACCCTGAGATTCCACCTTACACCAGTCAGAGTGGCTAGGATAAAAATTCAGGTGACAGCAGATGCTGGAGAGGTTGTGGAGAAAGAGGAACATTCCTTCATTGCTGGTGAGATTGCAAGCTGGTACAATCACTCTGGGAATCAATTTGGCAGTCCCTCCAGAAATTGGACATAGTACTACCAGAGGATGCAGCTATACCACTCCAGGGTATATACCCAGAAGATGCTCCAACATGTAATAAGGACACATGCTCCACCATGTTCATAGCAGCCTTATTTATAATAGCCAGAACCTGGAAACAACCCAGATGTCCCTCAACAGAGGAATGGATACAGAAAATGTGGTACATCTACACAATGGAGTAGTACTCAGCTACTAAAAACAATGAATTTATGAAATTCTTAGGGAAATGGATGGATCTGGAGAATATCTTCCTGAGTGAGGTAACCCAATCACAAAAGAACACACATGATATGTACTTTCTGATAAGTGGATATTAGTCCAAAGATCGGAATACACAAAGTACAATCCACAAACCATAAGAAAGTCAAGAAGAAGGAAGACCAAAATGTGGATACTTCATTCCTTCTTAAAAGGAGGAACAAAATGTCCATGGAAGGAGTTGTAGAGACTAACTATGGAGCAGAGACTGAAGGAAGGACAATCCAGAGACTGCTCCACCTGTGAATCCTTCCCATATTCAATCATTAAATCCAGACACTATTGTGGATGCCAGCAAGTGCTGGCTGACAGGAGCCTGATATAGCTGTCTCTTGAGAGGCTCTGCCAGTACCTGACTAATACTGAAGTAAAGGCTTACAGCCATCCACTGGACTGAGCACAGGGTCCCCAGTTAAGGAGTTAGAGAAAAGACCCAAGGAGCTGAAGGGTTTCCAGCCCCTTAGCATGAACAACAATATGAACTAACTATTACCCTCAGAGCTCCCAGGGACTAAACCACCTATCAAAGAGTATACATGGTGGGATTAATGGCTCCAACAGCATATGTATAGTAGAGGATGGCCAAATTGGTCATCAATGGGAGGAGAGGCCCTTGGCCCTGTGAAGGTTCTATGCTCCAGTGTAGGGGAATGCCAGGGCCAGTAAGCAGGAGAGGGTAGAGTGGTGAGCAGGGGGAGGGGGAGGGGGGACGGAACAGAGGTTTGTTTTTGTTTTTATTTTTTTCTTTTTTTCAGTGGGGAATCTGGGAAAGGAGATATCGTATGACATATAAATAAAGAAAATATCTAATAAAAAAGTTAAAAAAATAAAATATTTATTTAGCTAAATATTTAGGCATATGAGACTAACATATCTGTTTCCTTCCTGGTCTTTAAATTATTTCGTGTTGAAACATGGGTATTGGTGCTTAAAAGCAAGCAGAGAGGTTGGAGATTAAAATTTCAGAGAAACTCAGAAGCCTGGTCTATTCTTTGGTAACCACTTACTGCTACTTTTTAATCCTCAGAAAGCTTACAAGGGCAGAGGTGAAAAACAGGACTGATAAAACATCTGAGCACATGCAGGTTGATGACTTTGAACACAGACCGCAAATTTGGAAGAGCAGACCCCACGCTCACTTTGGCAGAGGAAAACCACCCATTCTCCCTTCCCTCAAATGGAGAGAGTGGAACAATAAGCCTGCCTTAGCATGAGAGCGGTCTGTGTTCTGGGATGAGAGGGTTGCTCTTGGAATTGCCTGTGTTCCAAGGTTAAGATCATTTGGAGATTATTCACTGATTCATTCCCTAATTTTAAGAAGGAGAAACTGATAGAAGCCACCCAGAGAATGCTCTTTCTATTCTTACCTTAGGATAGAAGTACCAACCTGGGAACTGTCTGTGGAAAGGCAGGAATAGGTAGGTAGGTAGGTAGGTAGGTAGGCAGGTAGGAAGGTAGGGGTGGGTAGGTAGGTAGGTAGGTAGGAAGGTAGGGATAGGTAGGTAGGTAGGTAGGTAGGTAGGGTTGGGTAGGTAGGTAGGTAGGTAGGTAGGTAGGGGTGGGTAGGTAGGTAGGTAGGTAGGAAGGTAGGGGTGGGTAGGTAGGGGTGGGTAGGTGACAGAAATTCTTAAAGGATTCAGGAGACACCTCTGCTCACTCTCAACCCTGAGCAGACAAATCAGTCCTTCTAAACAATTCATTCATCAATCAAAAATGACACATAAAGCTCCCTAAAACATTGCCCATGCCAACTACCACTGCAGAAGCACCTTGGGTAAGTTTCTAAAGGGTGTTTGCCTCTTTAGGTATTAACAAAGAGCACATTCGGAGGAAGCAGAGAAACAACTCAGATTGCCTGGTGGAAATCTATGGAGCCCTATGGGTTACATCTATCACAAGAGCCAAAGCTTGGGAAAGACCACAAGAAAGGATCCGTTCCAGCAGAACATGAGTGCATGCGGCACCAGCTCAGCTTGCTGTAGCGGTCACTAACTATATCTAGACTCACTCTCCTTGGTACTGTGTGCAGTTTTGTGATTTCACACAATGGGAATAAACTGATGGTTATGTCATTGCTGTAGAAGAGTCAGTGAGGCTTTCTTGCTATAACTTAAGTAACAGAAGATTGCTTTCTATCTCAGTGTCTTGGTTCTTCTCCACTTTTTGGTCTAAAGTAGGAAGAGTTCTTGATGCTTCTACCTTTTGGGTGATTTCCACAGCCTATACCTCAGCACAAGGGAGCAACACTTTCATACTTATCACACACTATGGACACTGCTATCCCAGTGACCTCTCAATGTTGCCAAGGAAAATGAAATCAGACTAGTCTTGCCAAGCAGAATTCACACGGATGACAATACTACGTGATAGAGACAAACATACAAGTGCTGGCTGAAAAGCATGAGGTACTACAGAGAGCCAAAGACAGAGAAATGAGAATTTAAAAACAGAGTGAGCTTGCCCTGAAGAGTGGGGGCTTAGCTGTAGGGGAGACCTTCCTTAGAGATGGAAGGTCCCAGCTTGTCTAAAGGGCTCTCAACACCACCAGTGTGGTATGAGGAACAAAGAGAGACGCTTACATACCATTTTGACTAAGGAATATCTCTTTAATTTGGTAAGCTTGCCTCTGCTGTCTTAAAAAAACAAGGGGGAACACTTTCGGTAGGATGATGAAGCGCCTGGGAAAAGCCTGAAGTGGCAAAGGGGACCAGGAAAGGTTAATTCTGGTCCAGGAACGAGTTATCCCTGGTCAGACAGAGAACAATCCACCAAGCCTGGACAAACTATTTATTCACTCACTCATGAGGAGTGAATAGAGATTCAAGCATCGTCTGCTTAATGTGGCTGATATGAGAACCAAAATGTAAATGGCTGTAAAATGATGCGGTAAAGAGGTTCTGCAGTAAAGAACAAGGGATTTCCCCAATCTCGATCTCTACTTTAACTCACAACATCCATTTTTTTTCTATGTATGAAGAGTTTTCTTGAAATTCACTTAAAAGGGTATAACCAAAACAAACTCTTAAAAGAGGCTTGGAGAGATAGTTTCTCTCCCATGTAATGGACACTTTCTATATGATGTTTTAAATGTGTTAGATAACAGCTGGGTGTGGAGACCGTTGGAAGAGTGATTGCCTAGCATACAGGAAGCCCTGGGTTCAATCTCCAACATACATCTGACTTAGAAACACAAGCCTGGAACTCCATCATCTGAGAGGTAAAGAGGTGGATCAGAGGTTCAAGGTTGGAGTGTTTGAGGCTAGCCTGGAAGCATGAAACGCTGCCTCAAAAATAAAAAAATAAAGAAAAAAGTCCTACTGAGGTAGAGGTCTTTACTATCCTAGGAAATTATGGAGGATCCTCTAGAAATTCCTTCAGAAATAAACAACAAAAACATACCTATAAGCTATAATTATTATTATGCAATGGCTATATTCTTAGGAAACATGTCACAATTGTGTCTGTTGACACAGAAAGAAAACACACTATCCACACAATATAAGATGTGGTCTCACTCACCTGCCAGGGTAAAGAGAGGTTTCTGCAACTGACTCCATTGTATTGTGAACCAGGGAGGAAGCAGTGATGGTTCAGCATTGTGCCAACAGCCTGATGTTTCCAAATTCTGAGTTACTTTTTCTCCCTCATAGCATCATCCTAACCTAATGGTTTTCTTTTTTATCTTCTCACTATATATGTTCATTCTGCTAGGAAAACATGACTTAATCAATGTGTGGGTTTGATTCCAGGCTACACAATGCAGGCTTCTAAATAACTACTTTATGGCTACCATATATTCTCAAAGAAAGGCGGTGCTGTCTCCACCTTCCATAATCCAAACTGTGGGATGTTCTCCAATCATGGACTCTGAGCTGAGTGGACATATCTCCAAATACATTAACCCTGTAATGGTCATACACACACTCCTAGATCAGCACTAGGGAAGAGATTCTTTTGCATGCCCCAGAAGCATGTGACTATAGATCATGTGCTCCAGAGAGAAAGAATAAAGCACAAACAATCCTGGGAGCCAGTGTCTTCCACCTAGTCAGCTCAGGTTTCCCTAGCACCGGAGAAATCCCGTCCCAGATCCCCTCCCATACAGGCTAGCCGACTACATTTTTTTTTTCACTTGGACAAAGCACAAAAACAGCCATTTGAAATAGCCGGCTGCTGCACCATGCAACTTCCCTCTGCCCAGGTTTGGCTGGAGCATGTGTGGGAACAGGAGATGCAGAGAATTCAGTGCAACACAAGGAAGGAGAAGAAAACCTTTCTCTCCTCTTCAATTCCTCAGAGCTAGGGAAAGGAGCACCATTTTCAAAGGAACCAATGCTACACAAGGCATGCCCTTTAAATCCTTTTGAAGGTTCTGTGACCTGTGACAGTATCTGCAGTATCAGCAGGAGAAAGCCCCTTTCCAGAACAAATGCCCATGTTTTATGTGTACTGTATTTGCTAATCATTACTTCATAAGCAAGAGTGGATATACAGTGGGGCTATAAATAATGGCGGGAATGTAAAAGTGAATTGATCTGTCTGGCTATCTAGTAATACTCCTGGCACAAGACCAGTCTTGAATGGCTGCCAACTACCACAGAGCCAGCCAGTGATTTGTCTGGGGGTCCTGCCCTGTCAGGCAGAAAACAGTCTTAAAGCTGAACTGCCATTACTGAGCTCATGCTGAGAACCGTGGACCCAAGCGTCGCATTCCAACTCCTAAAACCACTGAAGAAATCAACAGAAGAGACAGCAAAGGTCCTGCTGTCTAGCAGGGCTGAACCGAGCCTAAAAATGAAGAAAACACCTTGATAATAGCCATCAGACCAAGTGATGAGGGAAACTGGGTGAACTGGTGTGTTGCCCCGGAGCTTAGGGCACTCATGTGCTCAGACTTGCTACCGCACAATCCCCAACAGTCCACACTTGACCTTGTCTAGTTATGGGCCCAGGCCATGAAGCTACTGGCCCTATCCTGTGGAAGAAGGACATAGACGGTTCTGGACACTTCAGCATCAAAACCTAGACACAACCTCAAATAGATGAAGGTCCCCGGTGAAGAATGGTACAGCTCAGCAGCATGTCTGACAACCCGAGTTTGTCTTTTTTTATTCTGGGGATGGAACCCAGGACCTTCTACATGTGAGCCAAGTATTCTACTACTGACCTGTACCCCCTACCCTCTGCTTACATTTCATTTTGAGATGGAGGCTCACTAAGTTGCCCAAACTTGTCTATAGCCCTGTCTGGCCTGGAACTTATGGTCCTTCTGCCCTGGTTTCTCTTCTGTATTGAGGATTTGAGGCCTGGGTTACAATACCAAGTTCAGACCCTATTCTTAAAATCTCCTCTGCAAACAGATATAATTCTGGGCTGGTCACCATATTGGATTTCCCCCCAGGCTCCTTTGCCTGGAGGCTCCTTTCCTTCCTGGAGTATGTGAGTATATTCCTAGGACTGGGTGACAATAACTACTTTCTCCTCTATGTGGACACAGCCAGAGAGTGTGGGCAATATGCTCACCTCAGGGTGCCTTGCATGGATGTAGCAGCATGTCTGCTTACTTGTA
This sequence comes from Mastomys coucha, assembly GCF_008632895.1. Classification (NCBI taxonomy): domain Eukaryota; kingdom Metazoa; phylum Chordata; class Mammalia; order Rodentia; family Muridae; genus Mastomys; species Mastomys coucha. The sequence goes on from NW_022196897.1 coordinate 101,044,610, forward strand.
TCCCTCAAGGCTGTCTCCCAAATTCTATGTAAGGGCAGCCAGGACTCAAAAAAAAAAAAAAAATAACAGGAAAAAGAGGAAAGGAATAGAATGATAAGATATACAGGAATGCAAGAGAGAGAGAGAGAGAGAGAGAGAGAGAGAGAGAGAGAGAGAGAGAGAGAGAGAGACAGAGACAGAGAGACAGAGAAAGAGTCCTATCAAATGATGAGCTCAATTCCTGCCATGCCAGGGGTGCTTGATTCATGGGCCTCCAGCCCATCAGGGCTCTGTCTGAGTGTTTATTACACACGTGCAACGTCCTCAGGAAGACATAAAGTAACAGAGGAGGCTGGCTGGAGAGAGGGGTGCATCCCATGAATCAGAAGTTGCTAATTATTTAAGGATTGGCAAGTGGAATTTCCCCCAAATGATGCATGTTTACAGCTCAGAGACCAGAAAGGAAGGATGAGCTAGCTACTTTGGTTAGATTTTTTTTCTTTCAAAAAAAAAAATATATTTTTTTATTGAATTTCATAAATATCAACCAAATTCAAACAAAACTGATTTAGATTTCACCTCATCACTTAAAATATATTTTGTCGAGTACAGTCTGTGCAGTAATCCGCTGCTATACTTTAATTTGGTTTTAATTTTATAGGCCCTGTTTTAACTGCATATTTCTAGACCTTTATTTCTCTCACAGCTCTTAGCAAAATGGTAGCTCATAAACACAAGCTCTGCTGTATAGACTTTGCATTTCATCCCAAAGTATTTCCTTTTTTATAGCCATGGTCTTTCCATCCTAGAGCTGTGAGTCTGGGTCACAAATCTCCCTGCTATTCCAGTGTGTGACATCTTCCCTCGTTTGCCGCTGCTCATTAACAAACAATACTGCTGTGAAATTGGTTTAATGACAAAGTAATAAAATTGCTATTCTGCTCACAGATTGCCTGAGGCACTTTGAGCTCCTACAAGGCTTACTGTGGATGCCAAGATACATTAAGCTGCTTATTCGTAAAAACGGCATCCTGCGTTTTTTCACAGGTTTTTCCCTTTCCTCTCCAGCCCTGCTTCTTTTTATCTTCAAATAAAAAGATATATTTGCTTATGTTCTTCCAGGCTGTCAAATTTTTACTTGCATGCATATTTCTGGAAAATGAAAGTATATTTCATTTCATTTTTTTTTTCTTGAAAGGTCACTCTGTCCCTCCTACAAGGTTGTCCCTGGACCAAACACACACCACACACAACATTAAAGAAGACTGATTTTCGCACATTACGGAAGTGGGAGCTAGGGTCGTTTTTGAACCTATTTTGGGAGAGCAAGGGAATGAAACTATTTATGGAATGATTCCCCCCCGCCCCTTACCTTCTTTCAAAAAAAAAGCAAGGTTGAGAGAATCCTTACCATTCCTCTCTTCGTATTGAGACGGAAATTCTTACATGAAAACAATTCACACAAGTCTAGTAGTGGCTACTCGCATTAATATTTTATGAATAATAAAATATGTCTGCATTAAAGCAAAAATCTTCGGCAGGCACCTGTTTTCCATAATGAATTACATGTTCTGGGAAAGTCGCCTCTTTCCATTTGTCTAATGCCCATCCTGACCTGGAGATTTACTGCTGGAAGACAATGGGGGAAATAACCCAATTGCGGTTTGACAGGTGGGCAGGCCTTGATAATTATGGCCAGACCATCTTAACGCCGTGCAACTGATGTAAATAAACATCTAAAGCACAGATCAATATTGCTTCCCTACTTTTGCATTTTGAACAACACATGCTAGCAATTTACATCCTTTCTCTCTTTCTGGCTGATTGGAAAGGCTGCATTAATTTAGACACATTGCGTGCGTACACACACTCCGCATATTTCATTTAAAAGTATTCAATACACCCCAACAGCCAGGACTGTACTTTATAATCACATTACAGTCACCTGCTGGTATATTTCTATTAATTATGTAAACTGATATCTTGAGAGCTTTAAAAAGAAACACACACACACACATACACACTCACAAAGCATTGGGGTTGGCCATTTGAATACCTGCGATACCTGGATGATAAATGAAAGAAAATGCAAAGCAGATTGGCAAAGATATGAGCTGTCAGGCTTTTGGGCATCTTTTCTTCCTATCTATGCACTTGGCATTCTTTACAGTTTCATGAACTGTAGGTGCTTTCTCTTCTACATGCATCTGACCTCATAAATCTCAGGAACTAGAGATTTTATTACAGCAGCCCAAAGATTTGCAAGGCCTGCCAATCCTGTGGAGAGCCTCCTCCTGCCCCCACCCCCACCCAACATGAAGGGCCTGATGAGGTATGAGGGAGTCTGATGAAAATTGGCATTGAAACCAGAGGCACAGAAATAAGTGGTATTGAGGGAATAGGGAGGACCAGCTCAAAAGGCAGGCTCAGAGGGAGCGAAGAAGAGAATCTTAGGAGGAAGCAAGAGTGGGCAGGTAAAAAAGAAGAAAGGAGATCCAACTGAGAAATAAGAAAGGAAGTATGCACGGGGTGGGATTAACCCAAGTGATAGATGTGTATCATGTATTCTGAATTTTAGATCATATCCATTTTTCCCCCCCGAGAATGCTGGGGATAAACCCAGGACCTAGTACTCAGTAGGCAAGTGTGCTACCATGTTTACCTTCAGCCCTTATGGATTTTGACTGGAGATATTAAGTACCATTTTGGGGACCCCAAAGAACCCGTCACATGTGATACTTCCCTCACAACATCTCAATACCCACAGTACCTTTTGTCTTTTTCCAAAGCACCATTGACAAATGTATCAATGAGAAGGATGAAGGGGCTTGTTCCAAGTATTTTAATACAAGAAACAATGGACTATACTGGAAGTGCCCAAGGGAAGGATGTCATGTTAACTCAGTTCTAGAAAAACAATATCTGTTCTGTTCATTCATTCATTCATTCATTCATTCATTCAATAAGTCAGTCAGTCATATGTTTAGAATGACTGTAAAAAGTCATGTTCTGAATATTTAAAAGCCTACATCGAACACTATTACCTCAATGGCACATTATAAAACTCAGATGTTTAATTTTAGTTGTTTGATAAGCAACAAGCTGAACAAAGGCTTAGAGGAAGGGAAAAATTTCTAGAAAAATACTTAGAACTAGCCAGAATTTATTTATATATTTGACTATTTGTTTGTTTGTTTGTTTGTTTAGTCTGCCTTTTTTATCGTTAGCCTGGAACTCACTGCATAGACTGGGCTGGCCTCAGGCTTATAGAGATCCACCTGCCTCGACTGTGACTGTGGGTGCCTATGCACTCTGTTTTTTCTTTTATAGGATTATTTTGCCACGACACTCACCCTCATTTTTATTAGAAGCCATGGAGCAATCAAACTATTGGTGACAGTTCCCTGTCATTATTTTACAAGTTCGATAAAAACTTCTGTGAAGATGCTTCATTATCAGGAGCAACACGGAGCTTGGGAAAATCGAAAAACAAACAGAGCAGTGTGAGAAATCACTTTCGAAAGGGATAGGAAATTCCTGAAAGTTGCTCAGTGACACCTGCTAAATAATGATAACTATTAATCTGTCATTGTACATAGAAAAATCCAGAAGGGTTTTCTAGGAATAGAAAGAGAACAGATACAGCTATTTGAAACAATAGTAAAGAGACTTGTTTTTCTGCAGTTCTTGCCAAGGACCACCATTCTGCCTTAATGGTGTCTGAAGCAAGGCATTATCTCATGACAGATGTGGAACCCGGGGCTCCCAGGTACAGGTACATGCGGTACAGGTACATGCAAACCGTTAATACCAATGTAAGAGCAGATGAAGACATGTCTGAGGTCAATACTTGACCTACACGTATCTCATTCTTTTCTACCACTGGAGTTCACTGGCTTGTCTTGGTGGGATGGTGGAGATAGGGAGAGACCAGAAAAGGGCACAGGGCTCTTTCTAAAGAGCCCTTTAGAAAGAACCAGAATTATTAGCTCTGCCTGGGGTGGGCTTCTCTAATGGGTAAGGAGAATGAAGTTCCTAGTACATTCGATCGCTCCCTTCACTTTTCATCTTAATCTCCCTTAAACATCATAGAAGGGAGACGCGGTCCTAATATTTGAAATAACATTTAGAGAAGCATTATGTGGGCTGTCCTGGTTGTGTTAAGGGCTCAAGAATTCTCCTGAAAAGGAAAATGTATCCAAATCTTTAAACAGTTAATGTAAGAACTCTGTGGCTTTAACATTCACATTTGATTCTCAACTGGCAGCTCTGTCGAGAACGGCGGGTATCCTGCCCTTGAACAAACTGTACCTGGCCTGTGTCCCCGCTCCATGCTAGGTGGGTGACTGTGCAATGTAGATGTTCCACACCCACTTGTGGACAGACCAGCTGAACTTCCAACTCTATTTAATAGGCAACTTGGATTTAATAAATATATAGACGTTGATGGTGGAAGTAGCAGCTCGGCAGCACTCCGGCTGTTCAGAAGGTATCTGAAGGTCCACTTTCATCTATAGACTGGACATCATGGTGAGGAGCTGAGCGGATCTCACAATGAATTATTTTAGAAAACATTCAGAGCTATCCCGAAATACAAAGGAGGCACCAAGTATCGAAGAGCCCCTACTGCCCGTGGAGGTCACCTAGGCCACAAAACTGTCCCCCTCTTAACTACACCAGACTGCCAGCTGTCTAAGAAAGTGTAAATGTATATGCTTATGATCCTCTTTGGGCTGGCAGTACAGATGCGTGGTACAGCACTCACCAGGGATGGATGGGGCCAGGGTTTAGTTGCTGGCACCAGACAAGACCCCAGAGTATCCATTTGTGTACCAGCTCTCATTCTCATGCTGTTTGGATCTAGGTTTTTTTTTTCTTTTTAAATTCATTTTGTTCTATGATGATTTTTAGCATATTTAAAAGCAACTCATCAAGATAGTTTTTATTGTATTCTACAGAAAAAAGAATCATAAAATATTTGCCAAAATATTAAAGGTTGTCAAGGGTGAAGTCAGATTTAGGGGCAATCAGATCACTGACTTCAAGTGTAAATACCTGTGAAATGTTCAGCTATGTTCATCATATATATGTATGGCTTTCTGGATAGCTACATTGTCTGTGGCATTTTGCAGCATATGATGTGTGTAGGTGAAATTGGATACTTTTTCAATTTTTGTTTTGTTATTTTATATGTACAGATGTTTTGCCTGCATGAATGTCTATGTGCCATGGGTATGCCTGGTACCCAGGACGTTTAGAAGAGAGTCTGGACTGGAAGTGTAGTTACAGATGTTTGTTAGCTGCCGTGAAGGCTGAATATTGGCCCTCTGGAAAATCAGTCAGTGATTGTAACCTCTGAGCCATCTCTCCAGCCCCTTGATCCTTATACTGCTTTGACTATCCAGTTTCTATCACTTTGAAATAAATTATGTGTTTCAAAGTTGTCCAGATTATCTTTCTGGTGATGCTGGGCATCAAAACTGCAGTGGTTATGCGGCTCCCTTCACACGTCCCAGGCTCCACGTTGGTTTCTGTATTGGTTTAGCTCATTCTTAATGACAATGTTTGAAAACATTTTTAGGAGTTTTCCTTTCACTAGTTTTGATAGATTCCCCAACTTTACTCCAACGAGGGGAAATATAACGCTTCTTAGTTAAAGTAATTGCCTCTAAGAACAATCGAGTGATTAAAATTTGTCATCTCCCAAAAGGAGAGAGGAAAAAGGAAAGGCTTGCAGCAGGAAACCCAGCACATCACAGGGAAGACAAACAGCAGGGCTTAAAAAGGAATGTTCTGTACAGAGCAGCAGAACTGGGATGGTTTCCGTGTCCTGCCACCTCAAAAAAAGAAAAAAAAAGTGAGTGATTCTGGTAACGAAAACATTTCCTTCACAAACAATTCGACTCAGAGCACTACTTTTCTGTTACAGCCTAAACCAATAAGAAATGAAATAAAGCAGAAGTTTGTTTAAAATAACAGCAGGCTGTGCTTTATAACATAAATTAAATTTTAAAATGCTAATCCTTGCTTTCTGGAAGTCTGAAAGCTTTTCAGTTTTGTGAGGCCAAGTGGCATCTAGTCACCCATTTGCAAGGACAATGGCAGCCAGCAAAGTACCCCAGGAACCAGAACAGTGCACCACAGAACAGAATCAATCTTCCTAATTAACGGCAAATTAGCAATCCCAAAATGAGTGGGATCAACCTGTCTACTGTGGCCAAGAATCATGCTAAGTATAGAGTTTCCTCTAAGTGCCTCTAAATTACATTTACGCCCATATAAAGTAACGTTCTTTTAATCTAATACTGCATTAGTGTCACTGTTCTTGAAGTTATTACACCATTTAAAATTTCTACAGATAGGTGCACTGATAAACAAATGAATAGACAGATCCACAGATAATGAGAATTTTACAAAGCTGGGCTCTAAGGTGCTTACGAATTATTGAAAGGGGAGATCGAAGAACCTGAATAGCATAAAACACCTAAAAAGAAGAGTTTAGTCGGGTAGTGGTGGTGCACGCGTTTAATCCTGGAACTTGGGAGGCAGAGGCAGACAGATTTCTGAGTTCGAGGCCAGCCTGGTCTACAGAGTGAGTTCCAGGACAGCCAGGGCTATACAGGGAAACCCTGTCTCGAAAAAACCAAAGGGGAAAAAAAAAAAAAAAAAAAAAGAAGAGTTTGTGTGGGATAGTGACACTCCTCAAAGTCTACTGCTATTTAGACATATACTATATACACCTACCTACCTACAGAGATACACACACACGCACACACACACACTTAACACTTAACTTGGAGAGATAAGCAACTAAGGACAGAAATAACACCAGCATTACACTAATACGGGTGGGCTCTTAGTTGAACCATTATGGTGTGTGAACCCATTCAATGTCTGTAATGAGTCAGGCTTTGACCAGAGATGTCAAGCTGCATGGCTCTGAAGGTGCCAAGCACAGTGTTCATGGGTACCCCCGGAGTTGTATAGAATATTCTGGCCTATGAGAGACTCTGCACCAGACAGAACAAGCCAAAAGGTACAGCTCATAACTTTTATGAATTTAAAAAATCTAATAAAATGAGAACCATCTGTTGCCATTTTAAAAATTCAATTAATTTAAAATTCAACCACCAACAAAAGGAGGAATACTGATTATGGTCTTTTTTTAAGGTTAGTTAACATATTTCCATCAAACTTACAGGAGTTTCTTTTGTGTTGTGGTTGGTTGGGGTGGCTGTTTGCTTTGTTCATTTGTTTTTGGGTTTTGTCAGTTGAGTCTCCACGGAGGAGTAGCAAGAGTGGAGACCGGGTAGCAGGTTTGTCCACATATGCATGTTTACGCTTCTCTTGATGCTGGCTTCCGTGGTTTCATTGCTTTCTCAGAGGGACCTAGGACCCACCAGAGGTTCTGAGCTGGCAAATTAGGGTTTCAGAAAGGGGCCATGCAGAAGCAGACCTAAGGATACAGGTCTGAGTCAAGACAGTCTGTCCTGTTGTTCTAGACTGAGTCCTGAGGTTGTCCTGAAAGGCATCATTTCCAATTTGGTTTGCTTGTGCAAGTTAGGTGGGTAGCTTGAGCTCCTTTGTGAGCATTTAGGAGTCCTATCTTAGATAGAAACAACTCAGTCTTCCATAGGGGCTGTAGTGTGGAAAACCTATCCTGGAAAGTTAATACATGGAAGATAGGTGATTGCTAGACAGATGTTAGGTAAGTAGACAGAAAGACAGATGGATCCTGGAGAATTCTCTATTTCCTCCAACAACTATTTTCCAGTTCTTACAGGACATGTGTATATATATATATATATATATATATATATATATATATATATTTTTTT